>NW_020837952.1:14884336-14903105 GCF_003676395.1 Aethalodelphis obliquidens
CCTCCCCTTGCTTCGCTCTGAATAAAAAAGGATTCAGTTACTCAAATTATACTTATATTCTCATGGGGGAAGAGGATACAGAAACACTCAAATTCTCCCAAATCGATGATCAGATCATAATTTTCAAATAATGGTCTGTTATAAAAATGTGTCTAAGTGGGTGTATATTTTAATATGACAACTTGAGAAAATCTGGTTTGGGTAAATATGTCTCTTGCACCTATATTTACAGTCTTATTTTGGGGAGGTGCATGGTTTTCAATGGAAGGATTTAGGATTTTAAAAACTGGACCTCTTAAAATTAGAAAAAAAAACCCTAACAAGCATGATCATTACCATAGTATTAGGCATAGGGATTGTAGGGGGAAGGGTCTAAAGGGGAAAAATGAGCCAAAGGAAAGAAGCAACTGAAAGTAAGATCTGGCTCTCCAAGTGCTCAGCTGTTGTTTCTGAAACTCCCCCCAGTGTGTCTGCACAGCCTGGCTTTGGAACTGGGAACATCGCCAACCACAAGCACCATACATATTCATCTCTGGCTTGGCTTCTTCACTCTGCAAGGAAGAGAGCTGAGATCTGCTTAGCTTGGCAAATCATGCAAAATGGGTTTCTCCACAGGGCTTTGCCTCTTTGCTAGGACAGAACCCAGTCTGACGCTGGAGGCTTTATCCTTCTTTTAAAATAAATCCCCCAAAGAAAATGCATGCTTTTTAGGAGAGAAATGCAAGTGTTGGTGTGGAAAATCAGTTGCTTGGGAAATAACTAGTAGAAATCTATGCATATTTTTAAACGTTCATTATAAAGTATACTCGGATATAATCATCTTTACCAGCTGTACTGATGGATGTAACTACCAACTTGTTTTGACTTTGAATAGGAATCATAAACACAAGGCTTGACATGACCACGAACTCTGGATCTAGAGGATTAGATTCCAGGAGATTCCAGGACATTGACAACTGCTCATTATTGGTTGGGATGAAACTATATTCAGTAGAAACTCTCTTAATCAATCTCCCTTTAACCAATTTACTGGATTAATTGTGACTCTCCATCCTCTTTGTAAAATATACTGACCAATGCCACTGAATGTTCCAGAATAATAGGTTTCCCTCTGCAGTACCCTGTGTACCTCTGTTCCTGCTACCAACTGAGTCAAAAGCTTAAAAGTTTAGAGTCAATTATGATTATTTCTAATCCTGTTTATGCCAGTTGTACTTGTTATTGTAACAACGTAATTTAATGAATCTTACATAACCTATGAAATATGAGTATATTGGATCTATGAAAAAATCAAATGCTTTGGAAAGATTCAATAAGGGGGATTATTAGGCAAGAAATCAACAGTTGATTACATAGAGGAAAAACTTGAAAACATTGGGGAAATAAAAATCTAGATGGAGTAAGCATTCAGATTGCTTTAAATTATTTAAATTCTCACTGCATTAAAGCAAAACAACACACAAAAACCAAACCTGGAAATCATAAACTGTATATTATGGGTATGACTTAGGCAAACAAGTCAAAAGACTTGTAACTACAATCAGCAGAAAGTGTTGGCTTCACCCATAAGATTGGTACATTTTTAAGTTAAATGTTTATGTTATAGATATATGTTACTTTCTATAAATCCCCACATTAGTTGACTCTTTCAATTCATGAACTTTTTTCAGTTAGCTTGGGTTCTTATCAAAATCAGATAAAAGGGCGTCTGCTGCGGGGCTACTCAGATTGCTGGGTCTTGGCCCACAGCAGCATCATGATGAAGTTTGTTAGAAATGACAGTCTCAGGCCCCACCTAGGGTGAGCGCTCAGGAACTGTGTTTTAACTGAGCTCTTCTGGTGATTCTGAGGCCTTCTCAAGTTTGAGAGGCACCGCTCTCCTGTATTCGCACATAACTGGAAGCACTAACAATGGATACAGCCCTTTTAGAAAGCAACATGGTACAAGACTCATCCGAAATCATAAAAATTCCCTTTTTATTTTGACTCAGTCACCCTACTTTTAGGAATATTTCCTAAGGAAATGATTCAAAAGAAAAAAGTTGAATAAAGATATCCACGCATAAAAATATCGGTTATTGTGCCACCTACAGTAATAAAACAACTGGGAGCAATCTAAGTAAGAAGAAAAGAATGGTAAATACATTACGGGCAGTAAATTCAAATGATAGCTATTAAGGGTTTGTAAAATGGTAACATGTTTATAAAGCTAAGGAAAAAAGAGAACACGCACTGTGGTTATAATTACGTAACATAGTATCAACTAGAAAATGACCAGTTCTGTTGTATTAGGGTGGTATCAGGTGATGATTAAGTTTTCATCTTTAAAGTTATTTTAATGTAGCTATAATGTTTATATAATGAAAATATCTTAATTATACCATTTAAAAGTACCATTATTTAAAATGCATACTACACTCTCAACGCCCAATTTAAAGACCCTCTTAACTACAAAAAACACTGCTGCCATGTCACTAGCCAGCTGTTGTATGTAAAACACCAAGATCTAATTAATATCTTTGGTGACAGACGGGCAGTTAGAGAAATCAGTCTTAACTAAGGAGGTTATCAATACCTGAATTATCTTCATCTTTGCGGATCTTCAGCTTCACCAAGTCTTCACACTGCTGAAGGATCTGAACTGCATCTTCCATGGAACAGTTGTCCAGCCTGATGTTATCTATGGCAAGTAATTTATCCCCAAGTTCCAGGGTTCCCGTTCTGATAGTAAAGGCATAGCAAATGCATGATTAATGATGAGCACTTAACCAGGCCATTGAAGAGGCATTTAGCACAGAGCAGCATTATGGTAGCCTTTAGAAGAAATAAGATTCTTCAACTTTTAAAACTGCATTTTACTGACAAATACCCTTTCTCCAGTCTTAATTTGGATGGCTGCCGTGACATTAAATTGCAGAGTATTAAAAAATATTTTTCTTCTGCTTTCTTCAATTAGACCAGGACAACCATATAAGCGTCACTCAGGAATTCTAAGGTTTCCAGGAAGGGGGGTAATGGGCCCAGGTTTACACAGCCCGGGTGTCCTTATGCTTCTCCACATTGTTGCACCACTTTTGGTCCTTCGCAGTCCAGATACTAGGAGAGGATACAGGGAGTGAGGCGAGTCAAGGTGGGATGGCCTTAGGGGAGGTCTGAGTCCTGGTGTCTCTGCTATTTCCACCTGCACTGGGGAACTCACTATGGCTGCAGTAGGGAGAAAAGGGGAATTGGATGCTATCTGGAAGGTGGCCATTGAGAGTCTAATACTGGTTACGGACTGCTTCAGGTCTTGAAAGTTTTTAAAGGTCCATCACGAAATGAGAAAAACAATGAGAAGGTATATGTGCGTGCAGGTGCTTCTGTATGTATATGCACACATATCTGTAAGGAAGGTTATGTTTTGGTAAGAACCATCCTTTATGCATTATGTCTGTGACCGAGATTGCTAATTGCTTCCCAGAATCCATTCTCCCTTCCTTCTTCTGGGTCATCCCCTAAAGATACACACCCCAGACTCTCTCTGCACCACCCCACCTCCCTTCTATGGCTGGAAAATCACAATGACTGGAGAAGCTGGAGAGGACGGCAGAGCTGCTTCTCCAGCCCTGCGTTACCTGTCTACCTCCCAACTGCTGTATGAGAGACAAACTTCTGTCTTGTTGGATCCACTCCGTTTACGTCTCCTTGTCACAGTATCTGAGCCTATACCTATATACCTAAGTTCATACAATGTCCTTCCTGCTTTTTGAGTGTTAAAATATTTCTTTAATGAAATGACTGTGATAACAGATGGGATTTTTTAAGTCCTTAACTGGAAAATAAAAAGAAAGTTAACAGTCTTACATCAATATTCCTAATCACTTAAAAATATTTTTGATCTGTGAAATTGAACGTTTGAGGCTCCCTGATTTTTGTGGTCTATGAACCAAATAGGATACATAAACACTGTTTAAGGCTCAAGGACCTGGCTTGACTAGGGAGGACATCCTGGCATCTAGCAAAACTCTCCCCTAAGCTATTATCTCCATGTGGGGTGACTCTCATCATTGGGGCCACTTTCAGTTTTTTAGCGGGAAAAATGAAGGATGGAGGATGATCAGTGAAGGAGAGGCTATGTTGGACTCAAGAATGACCCTAAAAAACATTTTCATGTGATTGTTGTCTGCACTGGGTGCAGAAATAAACTGACACCGGGGGAGAGCTCTACATAGTCATTGACATTAGGGATGTCAAAAATATAATCGATTAATCGTGGTTGCCTGGAAAATATTGAGAATACCGTGACCTATTAGCAAGGTTGTCTTGGGTGTGGAAGAGGTCATTTCTGCTGTAATTAAGAAATACCTTGGGATGAATCAGTAAATCCATCTTTCTTACCTGTGTGCCACACTGCCTTTCTTGATATCTGATATGACCAGGGGGTCTCCTGGTTTTCTACTGGATGGTGCTGTAATAATGAAGATAGAATAGTCACATCTTTATATCCACGATTCACCCACTACTGTACAGGTCTCACTGTATAGCAGCCATTAATGCAAGTACAGTTTGTATGCAAAGCAAAGAGAATCAGCAAATGAATTTAAAAATGCGCATATTACCCCTTCTTGATATAAAAATATGTTTGTGTTAAAGTACTCATAAACCTGAAAACTAAAGCAAAGTTATTTTAAATCTGCAATTGAAGAAAGCAATTGAAAAGCTGCCCATCTGGATTAAATCTATTTCAATCTGTGATTCTCAAGAGACGGAGGGGAAGAGTGAATAGTCCAACAGAAAAGTGTATTAAAAGCAATCAGGGGCTCCCCTTAGTGGTACTTACATGTGATCCCTTCTCCTACCCATTCTTTCACTCCTTACCAGTGAGGAGACACCACTCTTCATGGGATCCTGCCATATTACTCAAGTGTACTGGGTGGGAAAGTGGATGAGAATCACTAATGTAAGTTTTTTTTTTTCCCCAGAAGGATATCTTTTGCTAGATAGACTGCAAATATTAAAATTTTGCTCACAAATCCATACCTAGAATGCTCTGAAATATTCAGAAATCTGACTGATGCTATTTATTTATACTTATATATATATATTCATATTTAAACATGTACATGTAACTTTTATTGAGTTTATAGATAAATCTATTATCCTGCACAGGGGTCAGTTTTGGGCTTTATAAATTTTCTTAGGAATATTTCCCTTTGGTGATAATGGAATAATAATAATGAAAAGCCATTAGCAATGAGTCTACTTAGACTTAATCCTCAAAATGAACTATAGTCCATATTTAAGTACAAAAATATCATCTTGACCTAGAAAGTTTACATTTAATTTAGGAGTTCAATAATTAAAATGAACATACCAACATTTATAAACAACAATTTGCCTCCAATAGGAGACGTTTTACCAACCTGAAGCCTGGAGTGATTTCTTTTTAAGGATCATTAAAAGGCGCCTAATGTAAGATTTTATTATAAACAGTCTGATCACCCCATAATAATCACAGAACCATATCATATCCCATAATCCCATTTGAATCCCAGGAAAATGTTTATGCACAAGAACAGATGGTTTAATATCGCAACACATCATTGAAAGAAAAAGCAAACACATATACCCATACCTTACCCACCGAGTTAGTCCACAGTAAATGTTAATGGGACTTCATCCAATCACTATTCTTAGCTTCGAGCAAAGAATGCAAAACATTCTGTTCACTACAATTAATTCATAATTTAAACCTCCACTCAGTGATTTGATATAATTCCACTACAGAAATATAAACATCCAGCGGTTTTACTCATATTACATTTCAGAACAGCAAATTGTTCTGGGCACAGGGCACAAAAACAAAAACTTTGTTATAATCAGCGAATACAACTTTCCTAGCATCTGCCAATAACTTTACACGATATTTTTCCAAGCTTTAGTAACCATCACAGAGCACTCAATGTTTCCCTTGGTTTTTTAAAAAATTCATTTTCCATTGAAATGGACTAAAACAAAACAGTATAGGCAACGAAATACATCAAACCCATCTCTGTCACCCTTCTAACAGAGGAAAATAACACTGTGACCTCTGGACAAACCCACACAGCTTTGCAGAGGGGTGTGAAACTTCTAATGGTCTACAGACATGTATGGTGCCCATTTCATGTTTACTACATTCTTCTCTTTCTCCTTTAATCAAGTCCATACTTGAGGTTTGAAAGGTTCATCAGGGTGGATGCCCACTGGAGGGATGAAGTTGAGCCCAGAAGTTGAGCTCCTGACACTATCACTACCATGCTTACCAGGCACATTAAATGTGGCCATGCCTTTGGGGCTTTGAGGGCTCAGTCGTGGTTTGCACACCCTGGCACCATGTTTTATTTTATTTTTCTTTAAAAAAAATTTTAATTGAAATATAGTTGAGTTACAATGTTATGTTAATTTCTGCTGTACAGCAAAGTGACTCAGTTATACATATATATATACATTCTTTCTTTATATTCTTTTCCATTATGGATTATCATAGGATATTGAATATAGTTCTCTGTGCTATACAGTAGGAACTTGGGGTTGTTTATCCATTCTATATACAATAGTTTACATCTGCTAACCCCAACTTCCCAATCCATCCCTCCCCCACTCCCCTTCCCCTTGACAACCACAAGTCTGTTCTCTATATCTGAGTCGTTTCTGTTTCATAAATAAGTGCATTTGTGTCATATTTTAGATTCCACACAGAAGTGATATTATATGTTATTTGTCTTTCTCTTTCTGACTTACTTCATTTAGTATGATAATCTCCAGGTCCATCCATGTTGCTGCAAATGGCATTATTTCATTCTTTTTTATGGCCGAGTAGTATTTCATTGTATATATGTACCACATCTTCTTTATTCATTCATTTGTCGATGGACATTTAGATTGTTTCCATGTCTTAGCTATTGTGAATAGACCTAACACCATGTTTTTTTTAGCCGATATTATTTATTTATTTATTAACATATTTATTGGAGTATAATTGCTTTACAATAGTGTGTTAGTTTCTGCTTTATAACAAAGTGAATCAGCTATACATATACATATATCCCCATATCTCCTCCCTCTTGCGTTTCCCTCCTACCCTCCCTATCCCACCCCTCTAGGTGGTCACAAAGCACCGAGCTGATCTCCCTGTGCTATGTGGCTGCTTCCCACTAGCTCTCTGTTTTACATTTGGTAGTGTATATATGTCCATGCCACTCTCTCACTTTGTCCCAGCTTACCCTTCCCCCTCCCTGTGTCCTCAAGTCCATTCTCTACGTTCACGTCTTTATTCTCGTCCTGCCCCTAGGCTCTTGAGAACCTTTTTTTTTTTTTAGATTCCATATATATGTGTTGGCATACGGTATTTATTTTTCTCTTTCTGACTTACTTCACTCTGTATGACAGGCTCTAGGTCCATCCATGTCACTACAAATAACTCAATTTCGTTTCTTTTTATGGCTGAGTAATATTCCACTGTATATATGTGCCACATCTTTATCCATTCATTTGTCGATGGACACTTAGGTTAGCACCATGTTTTGATTCTTCTCTGAGGAAGGTACAAACCAAGCATGCTTTGCTTGACTTGTAGTGCTTTAAAAAATTAGTTGCCAACATTTAAAAAGTAGTAGATTTCATACAGATGTACAGCTTCTTTTAAAAAATTAGAGAGGCAATATGGTATAGTGATGAAGAGGCAGCCAGAATGCTTGGGTTCCAAATCCTGCCTCTTCCACATATAAGCCGTGTATGCCTGAGCACATAGTGTTCAGACACCTTAGTTTCTTGGTTTGTGAAACGGTGATAAAAAACAACAGTGCTGATCTCATACAGTTTTTGTTGTAAGGATTGAATTCTTCTATGTAAAGTGACTGGAGCAGTGCGCATACAATACAGTACATAAGTGTTTATTATGATGATTATCCAGCAACATTGGACTCACTTTCCCACTCTCTCCTTCAGATGGAGCCTTCCGTCTCTAATTTGCCACTGTCCTCATTGGAAGGATCTCACTTCCAGACTTGCCTCACCTCCGAGGGCTTTGTGACCCTTTGAGCGAGAATACATTAGCACTCGCTCAGTGCTTTGAATTTGCTTGGAGTTCTCCATTGAACAATTCTGTGAAATCCACTGAATTGAAGTTCACAGAGCCATCCATCGAACACATACTCATTGAACATCAGCTATGAGCTAGGCACGTCTGCTCTGGGCACTGGCCATGAAATCCTGGAGAAAAGCTGGATAAAAAGGGGAGATGGGGGGACTTCCCTGGTGGTCCAGTGGCTAAGACTCCACACCCCCAGTGCAGGGGGCCCGGGTTCGATCCCTGGTCAGGGAAGTAGATCCCACATGCCGCAACTAAGAGTTTGCATGCCGCAACTGAAAAAAGAAAAAATCTCGCATGCTGCCTCTTTCTGTTATGAAAGATGAGAAGTCAGTTCTCTTCCACCTCTACATCACCACCATATTCAGACACAGTTCTTGTTCCCCCATTCTTCCAAAACAGTTTTGTCATTTTTTGTAAAATCAATATTTAGCATTTACTTTAGTATGACGGCAAACAGTATTAGAAGACAAGCCATGTTGCATGGCATGATTACCTGCCTTTTCTACAGGATATATTTTCTGTTGTCTTGATGTCTTTGTTGGCTTAATTTTCTTGTGTTTACCATGAATTCAACTCCTCAGACCTGTAATCTCTCAACATGTTATATCATATCAAGAATTCTATTAGAGGTTTCCAACCCATCTGGAACGTTTGCTTTCTAGGGTTACTACACAGACCTTGGGAATTTCCTTCCCACAGACCCTGGGAACCCAGAGTTTCTTTTCATTCCTGTTAACTTAATTAAAGAAGGAGGCCATCAGACTGAGGTGGCTCTAATGCTGTGGTAGCCCAAGGAAGCCAACCAAAATCTAAGCTTTTACAAGGTTATGAAATCAAAATACTAAGGACAACCAGTCACAAACAGACAACTAGGCTTTAAGTTACAGCGAGTTAAATAATTTCCTTTCTTTGCCTCTGCTCTTCCTATATCTGTCTCTCCCCAGACTCCTGTTGGGGGCGCATTCCTAACTACTTCTGGTTTGGTGCTGCCAGATGTGAATCCATTTTTTTGCTCAAATAAACTCTTAAAATGTTTAATATGCCTCAGTTTACCTTTTAACACTCTCTCTTGCATCCCTGGAGCCGTTGCATCCTGAATCCAATTCTCCCTCTTCCTGGCTTTACTCTCTTTTGGTGGTTGGTACACGTTCTCTGACAGCTTCCCGAGGAAGAGTGCATGCGAGGAGAGTATTCTGAATTCTTGCATAGTGGTCTTTTTTTTACTTCCACCTTTGCTAGATGGAGAATTCTAGGCTGGAAATTTCTTTTCCCTCAGAATTTTGAAGGCACTCTTCCATTGGTTTCTAGACTCCAGAACTGCTATTTGTTGAGAAGCCTGACGCCATTCTGATTACTCGGTTATTATTTATTATCTGATACACTGTGTGAAAACTGCCCACCCCCACTGGAAGCCTGTAGGATTGTCTTTTTCTCCCAGTTTTCAAATCTCATGATGACGTGCCTTGGTGTGGGTCTGTTTTCATCCACAGCTCATGGACCCATACATCTGGAAACTTATATCCATCAATTCTAGGAAATTTATGAAAATATATCCTTGATGCTTTTCTCTCCTCTTTCTTTTTGTAACATCTATTATTTGGATATTGTGTTATTTGGACTCGTATAATTTTCCTATTTAGTCTAGATTCTTCATGTATTTATTTGTTGTTTTGTCCTAATTTCTAGAAATCTTCCTCAACATTTTTTCCAGTATTTCTGTTGAACTCCTTCATTTCTGCCATATTCTTACTTTTCAAGAGCTCTTCGTTCCCCTCTGGAGGCTACTGTGTAATAGTATTCAGGGCCTCCCACCCAGGGATACAAATGATGTTAATGATCATTTTTTTTTTCTTTTTAAAGTTTTCTTCTTCCTGCATGTGCTGTTTCTGTTTTTTTCTTTGTTTTTGGTGATAGTCTTGCATCTTAGATTCTTTCCTCCAAGTGCCTGTGTTTTTCTTAGCTGTCTGTTCACATCAAAGATGGCTCTCCAAAGTAGCTGTTTGAAAGCTTGGTGCCCGTGAGTGGGGCTCCTGGATTACGGTCGTCACTGTATAGTTCAGGCCAGACTGCTTCTGTATAGTTCAGTGCCAGATGGCACTGATTCTTCCTCCAGCTCGGAGGGGATTAAGCCTGGATACCTGGCTTCTTTGAGCTTCTGTGAAAAGACCAGCAGCCTCCTCATTCAGTGTCTCACTGAATCTCTGCTTTCAGAGCTGGACTGGTACACTCAGCTGTGCCCTCCCAATCCAGAGACCCTCCCTTTCACGTTTTCCAGAGGATAAAACTAGGCTCTGCCAGGAAGGGGAGGGGTGCTTGGTGGTTCTGAGTTGGGGAAGGCATCTGAGGGACTCATTCATTCTTAACAGACTTTCAACCAATCCCCCTGTGTTCGTACTCTCCCATCACTTTTTTTTTTTTTTTTTTGCGGTACGCGGGCCTCTCACTGTTGTGGCCTCTCCCGTTGCGGAGCACAGGCTCCGGACGCGCAGGCTCAGCAGCCATGGCTCACGGGCCCAACCGCTCCGCGGCATGTGGGACCTTCCCGGACCTGGGCACGAACCCGTGTCCTCTGCATCGGCGGGCGGACTCTCAACCACTGTGCCACCAGGGAAGCCCTCTCCCATCACTCTTGCTTCCAGAAGTTCCTGATTCCACCTCTCTGACTTGCTGGGAGTTTAGGATGCACATCAGGCTGTCAGCTTTCCACTCTGCTTCTTTAAATTAATCTTTCTCCATCTTCTTTGCCACTTCCAAATTTGGTTGTTGTTATCTATTTTTCTTTTCCTCTTTTCCTTATGAGTTTCTGCCTCCTGAAAAATCTTATACTGTCATTTTAAAATGGGGGTTCGGGGTAGGAGCAGGGCTAAAGGCGTGTTTTCAAGCTAGCATCTTTTGACTCACGAAGCTTTAAAATCACTGGTCGTCTGTCACTGTCAGAAACTGGTTCTCACAGTGAATTTGGATTCTTTTCTTCTCAAACAGTTGTTGGAAGAGGTAGAAAATGACAGTCCCTATCTTTTGTTTAAAACACTTTTTCTGTATTTGAAGACGGGTGAAATCTTCTGCAGTGTGAAGCTAATTAAATGTGAATCATTCCAAGAACATTCTATAATGTCTAGCCGTTCATGGAACTTACTCTGCTAGTCAAGGTACTTTGCTCAAAGGACCTGATAAACTGTCCAAACTACACTGGAGAAGCACACACACACACTCACTCACTCACGCAATCATTCAGTTTTACTTTCATTGTAACCATATAAATACGTGCGTGTGTACACACACACACACACACACACACACACACACACACACACACACACACACACACACACATATATATACTACCTGGCAAGTAAAACTGGTTATTTGATTTGAAATGGACCAGTGAGTAGAGTTTTTATTGCAAAGTTGGCAAAAAACCATGAACACATTTCTCTTCTAAATACGTTTAAGACTTAAGGCGAAAATGACAGATTTGTTGTTCTTGCTATAAAGAATGCTTTATGATTTTACAAAAAATAAAGCAGGCCTTTGTTCCTGAAGACAATTCAGTCACAACTAAAAAGGAAAGCCAATAAATTAACTGCACTCACAAAATGCTGTCTCTTGCTTTTCTAATATAGGATCTGGGAAGATTCATCAATCAGATGGTGACAGGGATGAGTGTTAACATGAACACAGCCAGTGTTAAGTCAGACAGAAAGGGTTTGAATCCCTGCACGGCCTTTTATTAGCTCTGGGTCTTTGGGCAGCTTATCCAGCTGTGTAAAATGGGCACAGATGTTATAGGGCCACTTTCAGGATTAAATGAGAAAACACATATAAACTGCTTAGTGCCATGCACGGTACAAAGTAGATAAAACTCCCTTGTAATAAAACCTCCAAAGAAAACTTCGATACCAAAAGATCTTTACGGACAACTACACGTTGCAGAGACAAGCACAGTTCTCTGACCTGAAAGGCAGGTGAGCTGCATTGGAGGGTATGGGCTCTGGTTTCTGACTGGCTGAGGTGTCAGAGCTTCAGGATGCTGCTTCTTGTCCCAAACTGCATCCTTCTGCTAGGCTGTCCTACTTTATTTGCTATAATAAATTACTCCATATCTTAGCAATAAAATCTATAAAAGTAATGCCTGATGCTAATGTGCTATGAATGTCTCATCAGGAACTTATGAAAATTAGTCTAAAACTGCTCACCACATCCAAAATCAGAGGGACTCATTTCTCAGTCAATTAGGTATGAAGAGTGAGCCTTAAGCCAAGCGTGAAGGCTCTGATGGTACGCTTCCCGAGATGGAGCCTATTTCTCACTACTCAGAGCTTTCACAAGATGAAGATACAGAAAGAGGACTTCGTATAAAGATAGTGAGATCATTAGAGAAATGCAAATCAAAACTGCAATGAGATATCATCTCACACTGGTCAGAATGGCCATCATCAAAAAATCTACAAACAATAAATGCTGGAGGGGGTGTGGAGAAAAGGGAACACTCTTGCATTGTTGGTGGGAATGTAAATTGGTACAGCCACTATGGAGAACAGTATGGAGGTTCCTTAAAAAACTACAAATAGAACTACCATATGACCCAGCAATCCCACTACTGGGCATATACCCTGAGAAAACCATAATTCAAAAAGAGTCATGTACCACAATGTTCATTGCAGCTCTATTTACAATAGTCCGGAGATGGAAACAACCTAAGTGCCCATCATAGGATGAATGGATAAAGAAGATGTGGCACATATATACAATGGAATATTACTCAGCCATAAAAAGAAACGAAATTGAGCTATTTGTAATGAGGTGGATAGACCTAGAGTCTGTCATACAGAGTGAAGTAAGTCAGAAAGAGAGAGACAAATACCGTATGCTAACACATATATATGGAATTTAAGGGGAAAAAATGTCATGAAAAACCTAGGGGTGAAACAGGAATAAAGACACAGACTTACTCGAGAATGGACTTGAGGCTATGGGGAGGGGGAAGGGTAAACGGTGACAAAGCGAGAGAGAGGCATGGACATCTATACACTACCAAACGTAAGGTAGATAGCTAGTGGGAAGCAGCCGCATAGCACAGGGAGATCAGCTCGGTGCTTTGTGACCAGTTAGAGGGGTGGGATAGGGAGGGTGGGAGGGAGGGAGACACAAGAGGGAAGAGATATGGGAACATATGTATAACTGATTCACTTTGTTATAAAGCAGAAACTAACACACCATTGTAAAGCAATTATACTCCAATAAAGATGTACAAAAAAAAAAAGATAGAAACATTCATAAACCCCTGTAGTGCCTCAGTTTCCCTAACAGTACCTGTGTGTGTATGAGTGAGAAGAGGGTCCTTTGATTTCCTACTTAGGTAGGATAATTACGATTGGCACTAAATTTTGTGGGGTAGAGCCTTGCTTAAAATATTTCATGAGGCTCTATGTGGAAAATAAATATCGATCATTATAATAATAAACATTCATTACGGTTCATAATGTGTTCTGGGCACCTTACATACACTAACTCATCTAATTTTCTCAACAATGCTACAAAGAAGGTAATGAGCACGCCATTTTATAGACAAGGAAACTCAGTACAGAGCGGTCAAGAGAGTTGGGAAGTGGGGCAGTCTGGGCTCTGAGTCCTTGCTCTTCATCATTTTCCAAGTTCATGCTTCTTCAGTTCATGCAATAGACTTTGCACAAGCATCTATATTCCTCATCGCCCTCAGAGGCTCATTTCCTGGAGGGCACACTGGTTAGAAGAACGTTGTTTACAGACTCCTCATTCACTCCTTCAACAAAGACAGGGATTAAACAAGCATCTTGTATGTGCCAGGAACTGTGCTAGACCTCAGGAATTTACTATTTTGTAACAATGAAAATGGATTCTGTTTTTCTTTTTTTTCTTTAGCAAATTCTGCTTTCTCAACCGGCAAAATATGAGTATTTTCCACGAGGAAACACAAACTCAGGATGGTGAGGATTAGTTGTGTAAATGGAGCTGGAGCTCTAGAAGGACTGACAGGCATGTTTGATGAGCTTACATATCATTTCTCCATCCGGGTATGGCACAAAACTTTTAGCTTCCATGAAAAGCTTTAGTTTACAGCTGGCTAAAATTGAAGCAGTTTTGTGGGGTTTTGGGATAGTTTCCATGATTGGTATTAAAATCAGTTTTAGTACATATGTAACATCATCATAAAGCATAATTTTATATGATTCTTTATGTGAATAAAATATTTTGCATTTGTGTGTACATGGCCACACTTGAAACAAACTGAACATATAAATACTGACTTTGAAAAAGGAATCTATCACAGGATTAGTTTTTAAAGGGATACTCTCCTTTATAGTTAAATTACATTTTTATGTATATTAATCTTTAAGAATAAATCTATTGCGAGTTGCCATTTGATCCTGCAATCCCACTCCTGAGCATATATCTGGACAAAGCTATAATTCACAAAGATACATGCACCCCTAGGTTCATAGCAGCACTATTTACAATAACCAAGGTGTGGAAACAACCTAAATGTCCATGGACTGATGAATGGATAAAGAAGATATGGTGTATATATATATATATATATATATATATATATACACACATACAATGGAATATTACTCAGCCATAAAAAAGAATGAAATAATGCCATTTGCAGCTATGTACATGGACAGACCTAGAGATGATCATACTAAGTGCAGTAAGTCAGAAAGAGAAAGACACATACCATATGATATTGCTTATATGTGGAATCTAAAATATGACACAAATGAACTTATCTATGAAACAGAAAGAGACTCACAGACATAGAGAACAGACTTGTGGTTGCCAAGGGGGAGGGGAATGGGGAAGGGAAGGATTGGGAGTTTGGGATTAGCAGATGCAAACTATTATCTATAGAATGGATAAACAAGTAGGTCCTACTGTATAGCACAGGCAACTATATTCAATATCCTGTGATAAACCATAATGGAAAATAAAATAAATAAAACTGCTTTTCAAATAAAAAAGAATAAATCTATTGCATTAAAAAAGACCATCCTCTTAAGTAAAATTTGAGAGTAAAATTACAGTGTGGCAAACTGTGTGGTAAGAGAAGCTTCCGAGGAATAGGGGTCTTCTGTAGATGCACCAGTAGTAAGCATTTCTAAGGACTCAAAACTTAGTATTGGGCCATGGCACTCAGAGTGTCTTTACTGAATGGAGGCAGGAGGAAGAAAGAATGGGGTGGAAGCAGGGTCTCTGCGTGCAGCCAGCAAGCAGGCTCTACACTGCGCAACTCCAAGAGGTACCCCGTTCACGGCCAATTCTGATGGAATAAATGAATGGAATGGAATAGACAGGATAAATGAGAGCAGGGTTAAAGTTACATGCGGGTTGCAGAAGCCACGTAGAGCCCCAAATACTTTTAGAATAGTAAGTTCTGATGAGCTCTCCCTTAATCTCAGCAAGCACAGCTGGTGACAGAACAGTGGCATACCATCTTTGCCTCGTAATGAACAAACCGAAAGGGGAAGCGACCCAGTTAAAGGCGTAAATGACTGTAGTAGCAACTAGAATAGGTCTGGAGTCTCCAAAGTCCCATTTCATCTTTCTACTTGCTCTACAGAGGAACGTCAGATCCATCAGTCCTACTTTTCTCCCAGCACTGGGGGTTGGGGGAGATACAGGCTCTCATACATATGGCTTCTTGTTCTTTTTTTTTTTTGCAGTACGCAGGCCTCTCATTGCTGTGGCCTCTCCCGTTGCGGCGCACAGGCTCCGGACGCATTGGCTCAGCAGCCATGGCTCACGGGCCTAGCCGCTCCGTGTCATGTGGGATCCTCCTGGACCGGGGCACGAACCCGTGTCCCCTGCATCAGCAGGCGGACTCTCAACCACTGAGCCACCAGGGAAGCCCTGGTTTCTTGTTCTTAACATTTATTCCATATTGTATTACCACTATTTTTGGTGTTACATTAGATATATGTGATTTATTGGTTATTAATAAAACTTCATCTTCGATGTTAAATGTATATTGTCAAAGTTGAATTGAACAGCTCCCATTTCATACACCCACTTGAGAACTCTTGGTTTTTGCCTTAGCCACTGATGTAAATGCTATCCGACAGAGTGTAGTGAGGCACCTTTACGTAGCCTCATCACTCTCTGGAAGGGACCACACCTTGGTCACAGATGTCGCTTCTAGGTCTCCTTTGGTCTTCATGCATTAATCATTTGCTTCATTTTCTTGAAGCATTTATGGATGAACTTAGTTTATGGATATTAAAAGCATAGAGACCTCAATTTCCATTCTACAAATTTCCACTGGGGCTCAAATTTTCAAAGCTGTTTTACCAAAGCAGTTATAAATCTAGAGCCTGAGGAAAAGAGGGAATTAAACACATTTATATGTCCTCCTTTTCTTTTTGGCTTGGTTACCCAGGCACCTTGTACCATGGAGGAATTCAGGAAGTTACTAAAGAAAAAGACATTATTTCATTCTTGCAAAATGAATTATAGATGCATAGTGGACAGATGGGAAGATAGTCTCAATAGATTATTGTGAAAACTTAATCTATAGTATGTTAAAATGTAGAGAACCTCTATTCCTTCATATGCCATCTAATTATTCATGGGGGGGGGTGTGAGACGTATTTATTGAGTACTTACTCATTATTTGCCAGGGATTATACTAGGTATATAAATATGTTATTTTATTTAATACTCTGAATAACCTACAAAATGAGGATATTTTGCAGATACGCTTATTTCCATTTTATAGGTGAAGAAACCTGAGACTGAAGAGAGTTACAGTAACTTGCTCCATTCACACAGCTATTCAGTGCTGGAGGGTAACCGGCTCCACATTTTTGTACCATTAGGTAGAAACTTGGCAATGAAACTTAAAACATTTGCCATGCCTGTAAACCATTTGAGAATACACTTTTCTAATGTCTTCCTAAAACTCTGCATTGTAAAAGATATCACTTGTACTTACAACTTATGGTTATTCCAAGTTCCACACTGTGTTTCTTAGGGAGCTTTACATGAAATGTTCCACTACTCGGGATGACAGACTCTGTAATTTCAAAACAAAAAAGAATGTGTTTAGAGAAGACTAGGAAGATTGGAGCACCAATCAATGAAAATGCATCAGGAATACTTGTATCATCGTCATCATCTGTAGTTAAAGCTGTAGGAATTGACATCAAATCCTGATAAACTAAGCTCCTTGTGAAGAACAGACGTCCTACCCACAGGCCACAGCGCATAATTCACAGCAACAGTCGAATTCCACGTTTTTAAAGTGTGATTCAGACAGCATCTCCATCAAATGTACCTAGGATGCAAGTTAAAAAGATAGATTCCCGAATCATCCCAGATCTGCGGAATCCGAATCTCTGAAGACAAGGGCTAGAAATCTGCATTTTAAACATATTCTCCAGGTGATTCTTAGGTATACTAAAGTTGAAGAACCAAAAGTAGTTATATTCTTTTCTCCCCCAGCCATATTGTTTGCAGAGTTTATTATTCAGCAGTGCTTTCTTTTTTTCATTCATAGCTGGGGGAGATCGATTTCGGAAAAGATTTCAGTTAGCTGTGACGGTTGTTGATTTGCAGGAGGAGAGGTGTGCCTGAATTTGTAAGGTAAACGTGGAAAAGTACACTTAAAGATGTAGAAGCAGCAGTGATAGTCAAAATATCTCACAACCAGAATGGTCCTGACCACAACCAACGAGACTGAGTGCTGAGCAGAGTTGGAACAAAGGGACCCAGGAGGTCCCACTGCACCAAGGATGACCCTCTAGTTTCTGGATCACGGGGACGTTTCAGGGAGGAGCACGAGGGCAGGGGTCACTGGAACAGAGCGAAGTTGGGCTCAAATGTTGGCCAACCAGTAGAGAAGTAAGCTAATGTAGGAACAGAGAGGGAAGCGGTGTGTACTGCTCGACTCTCAACCTTGGATAGATCTACTGTGATGTTACCAGGGCATGACTAGTATCTGAGAAAGAAAGAATTGCTACATATTCTTAAATATATTCTTAAAATTCCTCTAACAGTCTGGGAGGCCTTCAATTGGAGACAAGGTTAAAATGGAAATATCCTCTTAAGAGATAACATCTATTCACACTAAGTAGCTAATGACTATAATCCTTTCTTGAAGGTTTTAGAAAGGGGTGGGAAGGGTTGGCAAGAAACAAAGGAAACATTAGCATAAGGGGAGGCTTGTGGGATGTCGGAATGAAACCACTTTTTCTGCTTCATTTTGCGCCAAGCTAGCTCCCAAACCGCCACAAAGAATTAACTACAGCTGCTGTGATGTGGGTAGAACTATTCGGTCCTCAGGCCCCTAGTCCAATTTGTTAATCACATTTTTAACATGTTTTGAGTCTCTGCAAAGCAGAGGTGAAAGGTGGGGTGGCCTCATGGAAGCAGAGTACTTCCTTCCTTCATCTGTCTTAACCTGCTCTTCCTGGCTTTTTCTACTTGCCCATGAAGAATTTAGGCAGTAAACCTTTTGTAAGACCAGAACCTGGGCTTCCCTGGTGGCGCAGTGGTTGAGAGTCCGCCTACTGATGCAGGGGACACGGGTTTGTGCCCCGGTCCGGGAAGATCCCACATGCCGCGGAGAGGCTAGGCCCGTGAGCCATGGCCGCTGAGCCTGCGCGTCCGGAGCCT
>NW_020837952.1:14903205-15126976 GCF_003676395.1 Aethalodelphis obliquidens
GGAGAGGAGGGCGGGGACCCAGGCCGCGGAGCCCCGGGGGCCGGAGCCAGGGACCACAAAAGGGAAAAGAAAAAAAAAAAAAAGACCCCGAAACAAAAAAAAAAAAAAAAAAAAAAAAAAAAAAAAAATGTAATAATAATAATAAGACCAGAACCTGATCTTCCAACTCAGAGTAACTGCCATAGACAAACAGGAGCACACAGTAAAATTTTGATTTTCCTGGGCCCTCCAGGCTTCTAGAAAGTCATCTGTAAAGAAGGTTCCCCAAACTGCCCTGGTAAGTTTCAGCCGGGGCTGCTGGGTAAAGGCAAGTCTGCCCCCCTCTGGCTTCTTCCTTCTTCCCAGTTCTTTCCTCATTTCGCTGGGGCGTGAGGGAATCTGTCGCCTTCTCCCACTTCCTCCCTCTCTTCTTAATTCTCCTGTCCTGTCAGGTGTGGCCCCTTGAGTGTCACAGATGTTGTCCTCAACTAAGACTAATCTAAGATGTGCCAGGAAGTAACAACATATATTTATTTGTTTATTTATTCATGAAGAATTTGTATCCTTCCCATTTCCCAATCGGAACTTGAGATAGATAAAATTAGTTATTTCCCCCAGTAGATTTCAAAAAGACTGGCTAATTTTAATATATTGGGGCAGAAAAAGAGAAATGAGGTTAAGTAATAACCACCTCGGTATGCTTTACTTCCTTACTTCAGGTGCTCCAAGTATCACAAATATTTACTTCTAAAAGATCTCTCAAATCCTTCCTTTCATCTCTTCTCTGAATCTTTGTGAAGGCTAATTACTACCTGCTTCCCACCACCAAAAGAGGAAGTTTAGGAATTTGGAATTAGCATGCAGACTGGGGGCAGACAGGGTATTTGGAAGAGGCTAGTTTGGCCCATCCACACCAATAGCCAGGCTGCAGAGAGAAGGCAGAAAGAAACAAGTGTACTTGAGGACAGTGTGAGGTCTTGGAGAGAGCCAGTGGTTAGCCTTGACAGCCCCTGGGTCTAGCTCTTCCAGGGGCTGCCTATTCCCTGTCCTCAAAGGCTGTGAAACACCAGTGTGCTTCCAGGAAATGCCTCTCCTGTCTAAATTAGCTTGAGTGCATTTCTGTGGCTTGCAACTAAATAGCTTTGCTATTTAGAGAACTCATTTCATGTATGTTTGTTTTAGTGTTACCCGTTTTACGAAAACGTTCTCTGTGAAAGGGGAGGGGAGCATAATGTATGTATATGTGTATCCACGTATGTATATGACACCTTGCCCAAGATGCTATACAAGTGAGTCTTTGATTCATAAGGGCCTGGAAAACACAGATCTAAAATAGTTACTATAGAAACATTTTGCTTTACATTTAAAAAAAATTATTTGTTATTTTTGGCTGTGTTGGGTCTTCTTTGCTGCGTGTGGGCTTTCTCTAGTTGCGGCGAGCCGGGCTACTCTTCGTTGCAGTGCGCGGGCTTCTCATTGCAGTGGCTTCTCTTGTTGCGGAGCACAGGCTCTAGGCGCACAGGCTTGTGGCACACAAGCTCAGTAGTTGTGGCTCGCGGGCTCTAGAGCGCAGGCTCGGTAGTTGTGGCGCACGGGCTTAGTTGCTCTGCGGCACGTGGGATCTTCCCTGACCAGGGCTCGAACCCGTGTCCCCTGCATCGGCAGGCAGATTCTTAACCACTGTGCCACCAGGGAAGCCCTTGCTTTACATTTTTAATGTAGGGAATCTTGACCAAGATTAACATTGTTAATGACACTGAAGGAGACATTATCACTTCCTGGAAAACAGTAATAGATCACTTTTGACTATATAAGATTTGAAATATTTATAATGAATAAATATCAACATATGAATCTCTTTGATCAAGCTGTGGCTTCATTTTAATCTTAAATGTCAACATGATTTATTTTCTGTCTGGTAATTTTTCCCCCCATACAATTACTTGGTTGTTAAAGCCAAGGCACGTTTAATTTGGGGTTTCTTAAGGAAATAATAATAAAGAGGAAAAAGATCCAATATTTGGAGAAACATCAGGTTTAGAGTAAGTAAACAGAACAATTTATTTTCTTAGACTCCCCTGTGATTATTTTGTGCTTCCCTGGTTTTGCTTTATCTTTGTTAATACTGTAATTAAAAACACATTTGGGTAAACAGAGTCCTCTTTCTTTCCAACTGGTCTGCTTTTTCTGCCCAAAGCATTCATTGTTGGCACAGTAAGATAACCACCACATCACAATTCATCAACCTGGACACCCTTGTGAGATTTGAAAAAATTAAGGAATTATAACGGGGCCAAATGTTAATGTTTAACTCCCACTCACACAGAGAAAAACACTGGGGATTCTAGTAATGATGGCAAACAACATTTGATAGGATTTTTCACGGAGGCTTCTTGCCAGGACAAAGCTGTATTTTTTCCAACAAAGTAACTTCAGCATTAAAGTAGAAACTTTAAGCATTCATGATATTGTACACTGGTATTTAAAAGACAGTATTGAAAAAGGCAGAATGTAAATTGTGCATATGTTATGATTATAGCTTTACAAAATTATATGTATGGTAAAGGACTTTGGTAAAGAAATATAAAAAAATAAACTTTTGTTTATTAGAATGATGGGGTTATAAGTAACTTCAGCATAAGAAAAATCCCTTTAACATTACTACAATTTGTTTGGACAGTGGTACCCATGTAAAAAGAGATAGATTTAGGCAAAAGTGTACTCACTGTCAAGCTTTTTAACCACTGTCTGTGTCACTTAGAATGTTTATAAAATAGAGATAGGTAATCTCTAAGATCCAATAGTTTGAGAATCAGTGTCTGGGTATAATATATTTCTGAGGAAGAATTGGAAATGAATGGTAGTTCATATCCAGACAATTAGGAGTGATACACATAAAATAAAAATGCATGTATAGCACAAGTAAATACTTAGTAGACACTGCTATGGAGAAGGTCAATCGTGCTGGCCATTCCACTACCGGGATATAGTGAGTAGATGCTCCTCGAGATCCTACAGTGCACAGGAGAGACACCCCCCCTCAACAAACAATGTCAGTAGGGCAGAAGCTCAGAAATCCTGCTGTTTCACGCTGGGAACCCTAATATCGTCTTGAAGAGGGAGTGTAATACGATATGGAAAAGACAGGTGCAAGTCAACAGACCCGGGATCTACCATTCGCTTTGCTGTATGACCTTGAGTTTCCCCACTTGAACCTCAGTTTTCCCATTCATAAATAAATGAAGGTATTGGATTATAACAGTCCTCCCGCCATGAATGTTCTACAATTATAATAAGTACATTCTGGGGCCATAGGACAGCCTTCTTTGAAAGGTATAGTCTCAGTGCCATCTGACTGATCCTTACGAGGTCTTTTACTGGCTTCTGCTTGGCCACAGCTGACGGGAAGGGGAAGATGCTACACCTAAGCTGGGCCACTTAGGTGCTTTTTCTTGGGAATTAGAAGTTAAAAATGGCTGGTCCTGGCTGGGCATGTTAGCAAGGATGGGGCGATCATGTACAGTCAGAAGTCACAGAAAACTTGTACAGGGACAAAGGGAGCAGATGTGAAGAAACAAGCAGCACCAAGAGACGAGGAACCTCAGAGAAGCAATGGGCATGAAATCAATTCGTGGTGCAGATTGAACTTCCTGATCCTAGTCTCTCAGGAGTGCCCATTGTACTTCATTCATTCATTCATTCATTCACCAAGTATTGGCTGAGAGCCTCCTGTATTTCAAGCACTATTCTGGGTGCTGGGGTACATTCTCGAACAAAAGGCACAAAGTCCCTGACATCATAGATTTTCCTACTGGAGAAGACAAGACAAGGAACAAATAAATATACCCCATAACATCATGGCATAAGAAGGAAGAAGAAGAGCTATAAATCTGGGCAAGGGGACAGACAGTGATAGATGTCGTGGAAGGCTTCTTTGAGCAATCTGAGCAAAGATCTGAATGAAGTGAGCAAACCACCCAGACATGCTGGGGAAGAGCTGCCCAGGCAGAGGGAACAGCAACTGCGGAGAGACTTTGATGGGACTGTGCATGGCAGGAGCAGCTAGTTCATACTCCCTCCTCATTCCAAGTCCCGCCCTCCTCATTCCAAGTCCCGCCCTCCTCCTGAGAGACTTCACCACGTAGATGCTCCGCCCATCACTCTGCATCTCCCACTCCCAGACCTCTGGTTGAATGATACTTGCCTCCACTCCGCTTCACTTCGGCAGCTCACTACCCTGAGCCTTACTTGACCTCTGAAATCTTAAACTCTAATATGCCACTTTGACCTCAGTCTCCTGGCTGTTAGCCTTCTCATTCCCTTCCTCTCACTCCCCCCATTTTCCTTCCTGAAGACTCCTAATTCCTGAAGTGCTCCCTTTCCTTTTGGCCTCTCATGCTGATCCTTTATTGATTTCCGGCCCTTTCTAAGCTAGATTCTTTCACGCACAGGCAGTATGCGTAGTGCGTAGAGTGTGGCCTTTGGAGCCGCACTGTCTGTGTTAAAATCCCAGACCTACCATTAATGGGAATCTCCGTTTTCTGGGGACATAATAATAGTAACTTTCTCCATTGCTGTTTTAAGGACTAAATGAGCTACTGTACAGGCAGGGCTTAGAAAAGTAACATGCCATAGAGTAAGCATTTGATAAATATCATGATAATTTTGATGCTATTATCATAATCATTCCTCTGCTCTTCCTGCAACGATTTGAACCTCTATGACTTGCGTGCTCCTTCTTTGAAACTTCTCTGGAAATCTCAGTCTCTGGATCAATCTAATCATCTACTGTCTTTGCTTTTATTCTTCGGCAGTTGAGGTCTCCTGACAAAAAACTACTTGACCATGCGGTTTGATGTTGCTGTATAGACTTAGAGCTTCTGGACTCTGATTGGTCTACCACCCAGCTTGAAAATCCCTTTACATGAGTCTGGTTGGTTATCTCATTCATTTCCCCATTAGCTATTCTAAACCTTCACCATTCTTTTCAACTCCCCAAGGTGCTGACCCTTTCACCCTTGCTTGACAGTTCTTACATGGTCTTCCTAAACACAGCTAAAAATGTAATTACATTCTCACATCTTTCTCTTCAAACTCCTAGGGAGAGGTCTTCTAGTTTCTGTCTTAGACGAGTTATCTACCTATGTTCTAGATAACTTCCCTCCTCATCCCTTTGGAAACCCGTATCTACCAATTATCTCTTTTCTCTTTCATTTATTTCGGGCCCCAAACATGCTCAAATCTCTCCAGTCTTAACCAAACAAAATAACACCTCTCTGAATGTGGAATCCCCTTCTATCTGTTGTCCCATCTCCTTTCATCTACAGCTAAATGTCTTGACACTGCCAAATGTCCTCTGGGGCAAAACTGACCTTGGTTGAGAACCACCGATTAGAAGATAGGGTGGTATAGGACTTCCCTGGCGGCGCAGTGGTTAAGAATCTGCCTGCCAATGCAGGGGACACGGGTTGGAGCCCTGATCCGGGAAGATCCCACATGCCTCGGAGCAACTAAGCCCATGAGCCACAACTACTGAGCCCGCCCGCCTAGAGCCCATGCTCCGCAACAAGAGAAGCCACCACGATGAGAAGCCCGCGCACAGCAAAGAAGAGTAGCCCCCGCTCGTCGCAACTAGAGAAAGCCTGTGCGCAGCAACAAAGACCCAACGCAGCCAAAAATAAATAAATAAATATTTTAAAAAAGAAGATAGGACAGTATAAAACAGAGCACCGAGTATGTAACTAAATGTTGCAGAAGTTCTCAAAAGAGGAGCCCATGGTGGCCTCCAGTCCTTTTCATCTACTCCCTGCATTTTTCCTGCCAAACTGTCTTCCGAGACCCCTTGGCAGACAGACAACAAGACAGCTTGTCTGTACTTCTCCACACTTTCTTCCCTCACCCCTCAGCTCCCTGCAATCTGACTTCTGTCCGCCAGTTGCTTGAAACTTCTCTACGATGTCTTTCTTCCTAATTGCTGAATCCAGTGGACATTTCCTTACCTGCCTTTCTTACCTGAATTCTCCACAGCACTTTTATGCTATTGACAGCGACTTTTGCCTTGAAACTCTTGCTTTGGCTTCCAAAGAGTTTTGGTTCTCCTCCCACTTCTCCTATAGCATCTTCATCGTCTCCTTTACTCGCGTCCTTTCCCTTTAAATCTTAGTATTCCTCAGGCAAAGTCCCCTCCTCAGTCCCCTTCTTAACACTACTCTTTCCCTAGTGGTGTCCTTTATTCCATGACTTTAACCATCACCACCATGTTGGTCACTCCTCAGTCCTGCTCTCCAGCAGAGACCCCAATTCCAGGCTCCAGGAGGTAGCCTGCAGTCTCCTGGGCACTTCCTTCTGCATTCCAGTGGCAACACACTTTCAGCAAGTCTATTCTTATCTTTCAGCAGTTCTTTCTTGTGTCTAACTGGATACAAAGTCCTTGAAGATGTCGATCCTTTCTATTCTTTCTTTCAATGATCTGAACATAGCGCAGCACCTAGCCCTTAGTAACTGGTACTTGGGAAGAGTCTTTTGAGTAAGGAATGGATGTACTTGTCCTTTGTTCCCTAGTATTGACAGTGGATTTGCCTACTCATGTTTAAAACAGAACTCTTTTTGTTATCCCCAAATTTCTACACTTCAGGTCTTCTTCTCAGTTAAAGACACTGCTATCTGCTCAACCACTCACCTTCATAACTCAGGAGATCATTATGATCTCCCCTTTCTCTCATCTTCCATATCCGACCCATAAGCAAGTTATGTTAGATCTGCTTCAAGCCGCATCCTAAACTTCACTCTCTGTCACCATCTCTAGCACTACCGCCTTGTCCAAGCCACCAATCTTCTGCTACAATCTTCTGTTTTTTTCTAAGTTTGCTACTGTCCCCCCTACACTTCATAAGGATCTCTCCAAAACATCCATCAGGTTATCTCACTCCCCTCCATAACAGGCTCCATGACTTCGTTACACTTATAAAATTGTACCAAGGCACTGCACTGGCCTGTTCCAACCTCTCCCACACCTCCAAATCCAAACCTGACTCCTATCCCCAGCTCCCTTCTATGCTCCAGCAAGAGCCCTTTTTGCTGTTCCTCATATCCACCAAGCTTATTACACTGGCTGCTCCCTCTGCCTGGAATGCTCTCCTCCAAGATTCTGACATGGCTGGCTCCTTCTCAACCTTTAAATCTCTGCTGAAATGTCTCTTCCTTAGAGAGTTATCCTATGGAAAAAAAAAAACCCTACAGTCATTCTCTAACCCCCATTCGGCTTTATTTTCCTCAGAGCACTATTACTGCCTAAATTTATATTTCCTAATTTTTAAATTAACTTTCTGTACTGCTATAATATAAGCTTCATGAAGACAGGGATTTTTTTTTTTCCCCTCTCCTGTCCACTGTTGCATCTCCACTGTATAGAATAGTAACTGGCCCACAGTAAACATTCAGCAAATATTTGTTGGGATAATGTGATCCCTATGTCCAAAGGCATATCTTTATTGATTGGTAAAGGTTATTGGGTCTGTGAGATAGTGTTTCATTAAGAGAAGACAACTTTCTTAAATGGGAACTAGCACAGACCTCTAAAACCTGTACACCTATTAGCTACTGACAAGGACTCCTTCCATGGCCAAACTTAAGTCACACAAATGCACTTGCTGACTGACGCTGAGTTCAATCTCTTTCCTATTGCAAGTCTTGATCGCTACTGAAATAGTCTTGAATAAAGTCTCCCTTGTCCTTTTTAACAAGTGTCTGGTGCGATTTCTCTTTAACGCTAGAGACCAAATATTCACCTACTGGGCTTGAATAAATCCACCCAATGAATTCTCATTGTTCCCCACAGAACTTTCATATTTTTTTCTGCAGTGGGAAGAGTCAAAGAGAGGCATTTCTTGCCCCTGTGACTGAAGAATATGGTTTCTCTAGCATATAGGGGAAAAGTCAGGAAGAATAAAGGCTACATGATTTTTTAAATCACTTTTATAGCAGGTATTACTTATTCATTTTGTCACATTTATTTTCAATTGTTCTTGTGGTGACATTTTAATGAATAATACAAAAGCAATGCTCAGTGCAAAATGACACCTTGAACCTCCGAAAAAAGAACACGTTCGTTACATAAAAACAATTTGTCGTTCCTCCCCCGTCCCCTGCCACATAACCCACATGATTCACATGCAGTCCACTCCTGACTACGCAGCTGACTGGAGATTATATGATCATACCTGCAACATCGAACTCAATTTCCAGTGTGACCTTGCTTGTGATTGAAGAGTCTCGGAGGAGCTGGCTGGCTTCCTCGAAGGTGCTGTCTTCAGTTGGAATTCCATTAATGGCCAGCACTCTGTCTCCAATCTGTAGCACCCCACATCTGAATTTAGAACCACACGTTACAGGTCACAGATGGAGTAAATAATTATCCACTTGAAGTTGCCAAGATCCTGGCAAATAGCATTTGGTCTCATTTATTTAATGTTGTGGGCATCCTATTAGGTCAACTGCAATATCCCACATTCCTTTTTTTTTTTAATAAAAGTGTAGTTGATTTACAATATTGTGTTAGTTTCCGGTGTACAGCAAAGTGATTCGGTTATATGCAATGTCCTACATTCTTGCATTTCTTGGCTACAAATGTGAGCAAGGGAATCTTGAAGTATCCCAGAAAAGTAATGAATAATTCAGCACCATGGTATTGTTATAACCTGATCTGAACCAATATATAGTAATGATGAATGTGCATTCCCCCATGGCACAGAAATTATTATGAAGTTTGGACTTCAGAGATTTTTTTAATGGATTTTTTTCCCCTTTTTAATTAATTTAGCCTCTAGTCGCCAATGGACAAAAATCTGCTAAAGGCACTCATGCTCGCTATTCTGTCTCAAACCTGGTCAAGAACGTAAAATTTTATTGTCAGAACAGAGTTCATCACATCTTGCATTTCCTGCGTTGAGCACTGTTCCATGATTTATTAGCTAGTCAAAGATAGCCAGCGAGAAATGCAGGGCAGACAACGATGCCGTGAAAGAAAATGTCTCACCTCTCTGCCGGGCTGTCAGCTTCAATATAGGAAATCAGAGGTGGAGAGGAGAGGGTCTCTGTGGCAAACACACTGCCCTGCAGTTGAATCCCAAATCCTGTGACAGGATCTGCTGTGAGCACAACCTCTGTGGTTTCTGTGTGAACAACCTGCCCAGCCAAGCCCACCGTACTGGAGGCTAATGACACTAGAGGAACAA
This sequence comes from Aethalodelphis obliquidens, assembly GCF_003676395.1. Lineage (NCBI taxonomy): Eukaryota > Metazoa > Chordata > Mammalia > Artiodactyla > Delphinidae > Aethalodelphis > Aethalodelphis obliquidens. Next base: position 14,912,418 of record NW_020837952.1, read on the forward strand.
ACACACACACAAGAAATGACTTTAGATTGGAACAGGCACCAGGAGCACCAGCATCTCTGAAACAGATCATGTCTCCGGAACAAAAGCTCATTGGCAATGGTGGGATGTGAGGTTTTGGTCTTTTAGCATAAAAAGTTTCACCAGAGCTGAACAGGATAGATGATCTCCCAATATTTGTCACATCTAAGTCACAGCATCAGTGTAGCCCCCTCCTCAGGCCCACCCCTAATAGCAAGGACAGTTGTGGGAGCTGTAGGAAGAGGACGGTCTTGGGGTCAGGGTACCTGAGGTCTAGTCCTGGCTCGACCACTAAGCAGCCAGTTGGGTGACCTTGGGGTAAGTCATCTATCTCCTTCCTATCTAGGAAGATAGGGGTTGGGCTTAACTGGTCTAATGTGTCCCCCCCCCCCCACTTTAGCCATTTGCACCTAAGGTTCCAGCTTTTACAAACAACTTGACCTTCACTTTTGAAGAAACAACTGATCCAAGTCTGGCTCCTGGGGTGATGAGGATGTTCTGGTCATCAGCCTTAACGTGGCGTTGGGTTGCCACAATGGAGTCCTTTAAACCCTACATTCCTCCTACCCGCAAATTTGGTCTCTTCAGCTCTTGTTCTTTCCCACTGGCTCGCCAGCCTGTTTTGTCATCTCTTATTTCATTCATTTCTCTGATATTCATCCAAGCCCCCAGGCACACAGCTGTCTAGTTCCCATTCCCGACCTAGGTGGTGAAGCATCCTCCAGGAATGCCTTCCTCTCAGCGCTGCTCACTGGCACCCATGCCTCCTTTGCTCTCCATGAGCAAGCTCTCTGCCTGTAGGGTCCTGCGTTTGACTGCCACTTCCTCCAATAAAGGTCTCTGGCCTCCTTCCTCCAACTGAAACCTGATGACACCATACACCTCAGGACACTCTCCAACCACAAGCTATTTTCCCTCACGCTCCCTGCCTGGGGCAAGGAGAGAGAAGGGTTTAGAATACTCCTTGCTGCCCGTATGCAGTGCTGTTTATCTCAAATCGCTCCTATTTCAAGTTCCATATTCTGTATTCATTTCTGCTTTGTCTCATCTTCAAACCCATAGTTTTCTGTTTTTGTGAAGTCCCTCCATTTCCTCACTGACTTCAGGACTTGGCTGTGAACCTACCTCCTCTAACCCTTCGTTGTCCTCAGCACCTTTGACATCATGGCCGTAATCTCCTAACATGCTGGCTTGACGGTTCTTCATCTCTCTCAATGCCAGTTACTAGCAGTTCCATCCTCCTCCAGTCCTCTGCCAGCAGAGCCCTATGCTGGACCCCATCTTCCTTCAAAGTGGATAGAGCTCCAGGATCTCAATATCTGAATCCTCCTTATTGATCACACGTCCTTATGAGCCATCTTCCCGAGTCCCTACGATCTGACTTTCTCCTCTTTATGACGTCTAGTCCCATTTTCTCTCACTTGTCTCCTAGTCTAATGGCTTTCAAACAATATTTTTAGCAACGGATATTTCCCCCCCTTCATATGAAAGCACGTAAGAGATGCCCTTGTATTCCAGATAAGAACACAGCTACTGCAGGTAGTGAGGTAGGAGCAGAACACTCCAGAAGCTTCTGCCTCCCTCACGTGAGAATCTGGTTTGCAAGCCATCATCTTTCCTCGTTGCCTTTTCTAACATCATTTTCCTCCACACTCCACCTGGACCTCCGGTGACCATTTCAATGATGCCTCTGCTAGTATTCTTACACCTCATGTGATTTTGTCTACTCTCATACACCATACTCTTTGGTAATAGCCAGACACTCCACTGCTGTTACTGAGTTGCTGAAGGGTCCTACAGAAAGTCATGACGAATTCACATTATTCTCTATGGGGCCCTGGAATCTTCTGTGGTATAATATTTTGTCACCTTATTTGATTCCTCATAGGATTTTTCACAAATATTTCTACTCTTTTAAGGGTCAAACTTTACTTCCTTTCCTACAAGACTGAAAAGATCCAGCCATTTGACAAGAATTCCTTAAACAACATGCTTGTCAACCTCAGCTTCTCAGTATCATCATTTGCTCTCCCCCCCCACCCCCATTTCAGGAGGATGTACAAGGCTAATTCTTCCTTTCATTATTTTTGATACTATCCCTCCCTTTCCACTCCCTCTGTGATTTTGTGCCACAAAAACTTCTCTCTTGACATTTTTCCTAACTTTCCTACTCACTCCCCTAGCTTTCTGACCTTTCTCTATAGATTTGTACTGATTCCCCAACTGCTTAAAATTGACTTCTCCCTTCACCCTTTACTGTAACTACTCTCGCGAGGATGACTTCCTGATTGCCAAAATCAATGGCCTCGTCCTCTCTGACCACTCTGCAGCAACTGGCTTTGGGAACTATCCCTTTCTTCCCGAAGTGCCTCTCTTACTTTTGATGAAGCTTTGTTCTTAGTTTCTTACTTTTCCAGCCCTTACCACTTCCTTTGCCTTCTGCACTCCAAACATAGAGCTGACCACGGTTCTGTCCTAAGTGTTTTCTACTCTCATTCTTTCCCCCATTCACTTCCAGCGCACCTGTAATATGACCTCTCACGTATCTTCTCGTGTTTCCCTCTCTAGACTCTCTCAAGTTCCAGTGATGCATTTCCTTGATGTCCCATCCACAAGGATGTCTCATTGACTCCTCAAACTCAACATCTTCAAATTGAGTTAATCATCTTCTCTTTCTCTTTGCCACCACTATTTCTATGAATGGGACCATCATGTTGATGGTCCTTCAGGCTTGAAATCTCAAAGTAACCTTTGACTCACAACAACTCATTGTCTTAAATCCAATCAGTTGCTAAGTTCTCCCAGGATGATGACTAAAATATATCTTGTATAAATCCTCTTTTCCCTTCTTATCGTCAATGCCTTAATTCAGGCTCTCATTACTTTCATTGCATTCAATTCATATTCCAATTATTCTAATATACCTGTTTCTGGGTCCCCTCATGTCCAGTGCTTTCCGCATATTATTGCCAGATTAACTTTGTTTAAGATGAGGCCCCAACTTCTCTACTCTCCTAGAGTAGAGCCTCATCACTGCTAGTAGAGATTTCTACATAGGCTTCCAACCAGTGTCCTTGCCCCTTATCTTTTGCTAACAGCTCCAAATTGCTCCCAAGGGGCTTTTCTACTATGCAAAGGTCACCCCCCAGTTTAGAATCTTTTAATGGCTCCCGATTTCCTAGAGAACAAAATCTCTAATTCTAGCAGACTACGCAGGATCCTTCATAAGTTCATTTTCTCCTGCCCATCCAGTCTCATGTTCCCTTATGCTCTGTTCCTGAGTCTTTCCAAGACTGAAAAGATCCAGCCATTTGAAAAGAATTCCTTAAACAACATTCTTCTCAACCTCAGCTTCTCAGTATCATCATTTGCTCTCCCACTCCACCCCCATTTCACCTGCTGCAACTAAGGAACCCATATGCTGCAACCAAGAAGCCCACCTGCTGCAACTAAGAATCCAGTGCAACCAAATAAATAAATATCAAAACAAAAAAACAAGGGAAGGGGGCTTCCCTGGTGGCGCAGTGGTTGAGAGTCCGCCTGCCGATGCAGGGGACGCGGGTTCGTGCCCCGGTCCGGGAAGATCCCACATGCCACGGAGCGGCTGGGCCCGTGAGCCATGGCCGCTGAGCCTGCGCATCTGGAGCCTGTGCTCCGCAACGGGAGAGGCCACAACAGTGAGAGGCCCGTGTATCGCAAAAAAACAAAAAAACAAGGGAAGGGCTAAAGTGGCAGAGGGCACAGCACACATATAGAGGTGCAGAGGCATGAGAGCAAGCCTGGAGAACATGACTCAGGAGCAACTAAGCCCGTGAGCCACAACTACTGAGACTGAGCTCTAAAGCCTGCGAGCCACAACTACTGAGCCCACGTGCCACAACTACTGAAGCCCGTGTGCCTAGAGCCCGTGCTCCACAACATAGAGAAGCCATCGCAATGAGAAGCCCACACAACGCAACGAAGAGTAGCCCCTGCTTGCTGCAACTAGAGAAAGCCTGTGTGCAGCAACAAAGACCCAACACAGCCAAAAAAAAAAAAACCCAAAAACCAAAAAACTTTAAAATGTGTAAACATCACCTGAGATAGCCAAATAGATTATCATTTATTTGTAGTCACTAATATCCTTAATCAAGACAGCAGTCTTACCTCACACAAACAAATGTTTGGCCATTAAAGCAGAAGTATGAACATGAATACATCATGTTCTGTATGAACATGAATTGCTCTTCCCTGCTGAGGGCTGTTAGCCTGTTTTCTCTCAGTAAGCAGTGTTGCACAAGAAGGCATTTTATGTAAAACATCTCATATAAAAATATCCACCACAAATCCTGAGGCATTAAATGGAAGACTCAACCTATGTATTATGTCAAAGTGGAACCATGTGAAAAATGCCTAAGTTTGAAAGCAGTGTTAACATCTCAGATATAGGCATCATAATAGCAAACACTAGTGCTTACTTCAATAGTGCTTACTATCTAATAAGTATTGTTCTAGCATATATATATTATATATATATAGTATATTTATAATTATAGTTCTTATTTCATTGGGTAATTGTGAAGATTATATGAGAATATATCATTGTTCATACATATATATGAACATATCATATATATATATATATATATGAATATATAGTCTAGAATGTATTTCTTGTCCTGCATGTTCCTTTCAGTGATGAGAATATACACACACACACACACACACACACACACACATACACATTTTCATATAATCTTCACAATTACCCAATAAGGTAAATACTATAATTAGCCCCACTTTGTAGCTAAGAAGGCCAAGGTACAGAGAGCTTAGAAGATCTGCTCAAGGTCCTAGAGCTAGAAATTAATGACACTGGGATGAGAACCCACACAACCTGGTTCCAGAGGCTATGCTCATAACCAGTTCACTCTGTTGCCTTCAACTCATTTCTTCCATGAGTAAATAATTTGCTCTCTCGAGTCAGCTAAGAAACATATGAGGCTCTAGGAGTTCCTTGTTCTCGGTCTTCCTTCTATTTACCTATACTAAAGATGACAAATCTTCTATTTGAAGGGATATGCACGTCAATATCATGAATACACCACAGTGGAGGTTTGCGATGGTTTTCCTTGTAAGGAAACCTCAGGTTCTTATAACATGAAGAGACCATGTCCCAGTATGGGTGATGGCCGGTCTCCTACACTGATGGTGGCATTGGTAGGCCTGGCCACAGACTCACCTCTGAAGACGAATCTCTGGCAAACCAGCTGAAGAGCCAATAGATCCAACCACCCTTCCTCACAAGAACATTTTCTCTTTAACACCAGTCTTGAAGTACCTGGGTTTGGTTTTGTTTAGGTAACTTAAGAGTGGTCCTTTCTTTATCCCCATGGTAAGCACAGGAAGAGATCCCATCTTCTTTGAGCTTCTTTACAGGAATCATAATCATGGCCACCAAAAACAACAAGAAATACTCACACCTCTCTAGACTATGATTAGATCTGGTTGGAGAGATAGGTGTTCTCTTCCTTTAAAACTTATGTGATTATGATGAGAGATTATATTCTGCCCTCCCATCACCACAAAAGAAAAATTTAGGAGTGATGTGTTTCTTCCCTAAGGCATTCAACCACCCTTTTCTTGTTTACACGTACAACCAGCTATCCAGAAACAAGCAGCCAACCACATTTTCCTAGTCTTGCCTAATCTATAATGTGCTTGGCTGTCCCAGAAGGTCATATTTCTAAGAATCACGGTCGAAATTCCTGGACCTTAGGATGCTTGTTGTAAAGACGAGCATCCTTCAATCTTCCTGACGCTGGCGTGAGTAACAGATATATGTTAGGGCAGAGATTTTCAGTGGGGCACGTTCCTGGGGAAAGTATTAGAATCTTGGGGAGTGACATACAGTTTGAAAAGGCACATTCAAGGGGAATGAGATAGAGTTTGAAAACGCGTGTTTAAACTTATCATTGCCTTTCTTGCAGGGGGAGGTTCATGAAATATAACTTAGTATGAAATTTATAATAATATTAAACAACTGCATGGAACTCTTATAGTTATCAAAAGGGGGACCTAGTTTTCAAAGAATTGCTTTAGAGTGAATAAGAAACTAAGAACAAAGATTTCATGTCCAAAACCACCCAGAATATAAGGAAGGAGTCGTAAAGAAAAAAAATCACATCTTTGGTTATTTTATCAGATCAAAAGAGCAAGAAGAAGATCTCAAAAAAAAAAAGTTGTAGGCAAAGGTAGAATGAACTAACAAATTCAGTCTGAAACCGTATTTGGTGCAATCATTACCTTGTCGATAAGAGAGATCATTTCAATGGTCTTTGGCGCAGGGCTGCGAGCTGCTTAGCGTCTACCTGTGAAACACTCTTCCCGCAGGTTTCCTTATATCCAAGACTCCAACAGACCCACCCGTTTCCTCCAGGCCAAAAGTCACTGGCTAACATTTCACTTACGTGAGCTTTTGAAGTCTTTCTTTTTCAACCTCCTCCTCATCATGGTTCCACGTGGGCTAGTGGAGTAGAGGCTTCGAGGCAAAGTGCCCATGTTCAGGGAACTCAGGCTGTATGCACTCGTGGAGGTAGGAGAGAAGGATGAAGACAAAGCTGCTGTAAAAGAGTGAGGACTTGGCACAGAGCATTCTCAGGTGGGGTGTGAGCCTGCCACACCCGCCAACCAGCAACAATATAGAAAGACACACAAGAGGCACAGCAATGGCTAGTAGGTACCCCAACCAATAAGAGACCAGATCTCAGGAGCCATGGAGACAGCGCTTTAGAATCTGAGTTACAAGGGCCCGGAAGTGCCTGAGGAGCAGCGCTGATCTTCGTAAGTATAATGCAACACGGAGAGGCTCTATGAATTTTGCTTTAGACAAAAAAGTAAACATTAAAACAAGTTTCTCCATAAACAACAACTCAATGTATCAAATACATAACCTCATTTTCATAGATATTTTCTGACATGAATTTCACAAGTGGTTCCATATACACAAATAAGGTCTGAGAAAACTGTACTGTATATACTATTCTGCATTGGTATTTCCTGGCCACACATAAAGCATTCGGAACCTTTACATCCTTTCCTAACAACAAATGCTTTCTGATGGAAAAGAAGGACTTAAGAGATGACAGAAATGATAAGTTGCTACTACATAAAGAAAAGCACACCACACCCATGAAACCAAAAATGGTATGAATCAGATGGGGAAGGGGTGAGAAGAATATAATTTAAGTAAAAGACCAGGAGGCGAAAGCCTGGAACATTACGAGGGCTGTTTGGAGGAGGTGCTTTCGTGAATGTCAGGGCTGGCGCTCTGCAATGGTCTGGGTGGTACGTATTATAGTGATGGTAGGTGTGAAGACTGCAGTGGTCGCTGGCCCAGGAATCCCAGGGAGGTTGCCTGTCGCTCCTCTGAATTTTCACTGCCCATATGAAGTGATGATGAGAAATAAAAACAAACAAACAAACAAAGAACCAAAAAAAAAAAAAAGAGGAAAAAGTAACTTGAATTGCACAAATAAAAAGTGTAACAAAAAAATGAAAGCTGCTTGCAAAAAAAAAAAAATATTGACTTTGCCCTTTTCTCAGTGGTCAGCAAAACTGATGATTAACATCAGGGATGGTAACTTTTCATCTTCGCAAGAATAATGCATGTCTTTCCCCAGCCCATTTTTTCTCCTTTTAAGATGACTATTGAATCCATTTCTAATCTCCCCCTGTGCTTCACAGCAGAGATTAAAAACATTTTTTTTTAACTTAAAAGTCAACCCCACAAAGATCTATGGCACAAGATTAGTAATTAAAGATTTGCAAATCTTGGCCAGTTAGTAGCACTTGTTTTGAGAAGAAGGAAAGAAGGAACGATAAATCACACTGGCTCCTGATTCAAGGGGTTTACTAGTCACACATCACAATTTACTGCTCTGACATTTTAATTACACTACTATTCATCACTTGAGCTTGATCTTTCTCAACAATAAACCACTCTAATCATCTGTCATTATCAGGATCTTATTTATACTCTAATCAGAAGATAAAAGTCTCAATATATTTTATAATTCTGGGGGTATTTTTAAAAGATGTATTTACATTTGAAAGAGATATTTAATTATTAAAGTATTTCAAATACTTTATATTTCCTTAAGATGCCATGAAATTTTAATAAAGTCAATTTCAAAATTCTGGTGTCCCCTTTATTTTCAAAAAATTGTATATCATATTTCCATTCTAATTTCAATATTGTTTAGATTTGATTTTCTACCCAGTGTTCTGAAATACAAGCACTTTTATGTTTGTTACTATATTGACATGAAATTTTTCATTTAAGTATCTTAAAAAATGAAAAATAAAATATGAACTTTTATCTCCTACTGTTACGATTCTAAGGTTAGATGCCTTACATGTGAATGACTTTGCAGTATCTATTCATGTAGTGAGGTCAAATACTCTGTAAGTATTTAAAGGAGGGTTATGTACATAAGAGTTTAGATTATACCATCCGTGATATCAGTCTCACTGGCCACTTCACAGCCTTTCTGGAATGAGACAGTACATGGAACAAAAGCACTAGTGTGGACAGATCACCATGGGCTGAGGCCAAGCTGAGTTTCTGTTCCGGCTCCAGCCCATCTTCTGTATATGACCCTGGCCAGTTACTCAACCTCTCCAGGCCTCAGTTTCCTCATAGGTCAAGTGGAGATCATGAAAGCATCTACTGCACAGGCCAACTGTGAGAATTCTGTACCTAAGGTGCTTAGCACGATGTTCGTACACAGAATAAAATCCAATGACCCTTTATTAATAGCATTGATTCTGTTTACTTTCTATCTACTTGCCAATGAATCATTTTTAAAGGAAATAGATATATCTATCACTCAACAAATTTCACTCATTGGGCACTTAAGTTTAGAGAATATTTCAGGAATCTGCAGCACACTTTTCTGGCCACCATAATTTTGTAACCCTAAACCATCTGGCCCTTTCCTTCTATCCACTGCTGTTTCTAGTTTGGGTTCCATCTCCTTCTCCACTATTCTACTTTCAAGCCACCATCTCCTTCACCTAGATCACTTCCTCATCTTCAGACTTGGCTCCCTGGTTCATCTCTGTATCCACAATACGGAATGATCTTTCAAATATACAAGTTAGATCATGTGACTCCCATTTAAGGTACTTCAATGGGTTACAATTACAAACAGAATCAAAAGTGAGTCCTGGGCTTCCCTGGTGGCGCAGTGGTTGAGAGTCCGCCTGCCGATGCAGGGGATACGGGTTCGTGCCCCGGTCCGGGAAGATCCCACATGCCGTGGAGCGGCTGGGCCTGTGAGCCATGGCCGCTGAGCCTGCGCGTCCGGAGCCTGTGCTCCGCAACGGGAGAGGCCACAACAGTGAGAGGCCCGCGTACGGCAAAAAAAAAAAAGTGAGTCCTACATATCTCTCCAGCTTCATCCCCTAGCACTCTCCTCATCACTGCCTGTTTCAGCCATGTTGGTCTTTTGTCTTGTCTTAGAACAAGCCAGGCTGCTTCCTGCCTCAGGGCATTTGCACTTCCTGTTCTTCCTCCCTCTAATATTCTTCTCCCCCTTGTTTTCATGGCTGGCTTCTTACAATCATTCAGGTCTCAGCTCAGGTACCACCACCTCAGAGTTGTTCTGACCTCCTTGGATGTAGTAGCTGCCCTCTCCCACCCATGCTATCCCACTGCTGCTTTATGTTCTTCATACCACTTATTACTGTCTGAAATGGCTTTATTTATTTAATATACTTTTAATGTTTCTCCCTCTATACTGGAATGCAAATTCCATGAGACTAGGGATCACTTTGCTTGTCTTGCTCACTAGAGGTATCATGGCAACTAGAACAGTGTCTCGTATATAATGACTGATGAATGAGTGAATGGATGCATGCATGAATGAACAGGAATATCGGCCAGAGAGTCCATGTCCACACTGTCCACACTGCAGCAGCAGTTTCCTTGGGATAAAGAGCACTGCCCAGGAAGTCTCTGATGGATTCTCTTTAACCATCCGCATTCTACTTTAGGGTGTACCAGAAGACTTTTTAGCAAGATGCAGTCATTGCTGGGTCTGGCTAATCTACCCACAGCCATTCTATTGAGCTCTGTAAAATATGGTCAAATGAGGTACAGTGAGTGAACTTCAGAATTCTACACTCACTTTTCGACCCAGTTCTTTATGGAGTGCTTTGAAAATTACTGGGCATTTTTGATTACTGTCAAGTCCAATTGATAACACAATAAGAAAGCTATTGAGCACCTACTGTATGCCTGGCACTGTGCCATTTGTGGCAGGCAGGTTAAATGTAGGTCATAACATTTACTTTGACTTTGAACTACTCCTGGGGACTAAATATTCATACACATCAAATAACTGAGACAAAAATTATATTTGATAATGCAAAAAACTGCATGCCGTGGATAATGAATGCCAAAGGCGTTCAACCAACAATGTAGGCCAGAGAAGACAGCTATAGCCTGTTTTGAACGTGCACTCTAAATCTCTTCTGTTTTATGGTGGTGTACTTAATACTCATATGTTAGGCAAGTATTTTAGTTTAAAAATTAGATGGTACTTTTTTTTTTTTTTTTTTTTTTTGCGGTACGCGGGCCTCTCACCGTTGTGGCCTCTCCCGCTGCGGAGCAGAGGCTCCAGACGCACAGGCTCAGCGGCCATGGCTCACGGGCCCAGCCGCTCCGCGGCATGTGGGATCCTCCTGGACCGGGGCACGAACCCGTGTCCCCTGCATCGGCAGGCGGACTCTCAACCACTGCGCCACTAGGGAAGCCCTAGATGGTACATTTTTGGCATGCTCTTTCATTTTGCAAAAAACATTCATTTATATTCTCCCATTTAATGGTCCCCATAATAACAGTCAGCCTTCACTGAGTACTCACTATATACCAGGCACTGTGCTAAGTGCTTTTACATGGATTATCTCAGATACTACTCACGGTATACCTATGAGGTAGGTATTGTCATAATACCCATTTTACAGATGAAGAAACTGAGGTATAGAAAAGTTGGGTAACTTGCTAAGTTCCCAAGTGGTGGAGCCAGAATTAAAGTGCTAAAGTTGACTCTGAGTTGCTGCCCTCAGCCACCATACTCCACTGCCTCTTTCTATGTGTTCCTAAGTCCTTTGTTACAGATAAACAGCAAGGAAAATATAATGTTTTTCCTATCATTCCATGGTGACATCGCTGTTGAAATCTTGAGGTATCTGATATGGAAGGTACTTCTGTTTGTTCTCTTCTCTAACTGTACTCTCTTGTCCTGTCCAGGAGTCCAAGGGTGTAGGCAACAGCTACTCTGGTGGTTGCTCCTGGGGCTCAGAAATGGAAGTCCTCCTGGTACTGAATGTATAGAACCTCATGACTCTGCTCCCATTTTCTTTTCCAAACTCTTTTACAAAGTTTCCTCCAGTCATGACTATGTCTCCCAAAGACCCTCAGTGGGAACAATTTCTGAGCTCTTTAAAAAACTCATTCTTGTTGGCTTTTTGAACGTTGCTACTTCCCAGCAAAAGGCACAGTTAATCTATTCCTGGTTGATGTGCCCATTTCTATATTTCCCTGAATGCTATATTTTCCTGAATGCTTTGTTGCTAAGCGAAATCTGGGAAATGTTATATCTCCATCCACCTATGGGATGAGAGACATGCTGTTTAGGGATCAGAGATTTTGAAAAAATAACCAGAATTTTCTTGTAGTAAAAGGGTAAAACTATGCAAAACAACACCACTACATACCAAAACAGAAGTTTGAGAATTATAAACACAATCACATTTTTGAGGATTAACGGGGATTTAATTATGTTTAAGAGCCAATATTTATTTCTTCTTGGAAATACAAGCCTGATTTTAATGTAAAATGTAGGGAGATGTCTGTATGTTAGATAAAGAAGATGGTGAACAATTTTCAACAAAAGTGGATGACAGGGTCAAAAACAGAAGCTAGAATTACTAAAATGACCAGCCTTTTACCCCCCTGCAAAATCACAAATGATGTCAGGTTTTCCACAGTGAAGAAAAGAAAAATTAATTTTTGGTCTCCATCCATTTTAGTATATAAATTCATCTTCTCGGACTGTCTTGGCAGGTAAAAATATTTAATATTTCATGAGTGGAAACTATTTGAACTATTTATGATTTGTATACAGGCAAATAAAAGGTGGGAAAAATGAGGTTGCTGAAGACAATGACATTTTCATAGGGTCTGTTCACTTTCCTGATTCACTGATACCAGAATTTACCAAGCGAAACCTCATGCTGAAAAAGCACTAGGCAGTGTGCACTGTTGTGCCCACTGTGCTCCAAATCCAGTGGCGACTTCAGATTAATTTAGAAGAAACCTAATGCTTTTAGAAATCTCCCTTCTCAGCCAGTGAGCGGGAAAGGCCCGCATGGCCCCTTGACGGGAAGGGAACGTTCCCATGAACTGCACCCCCTTATCATTTCCATTCAAATGAGGCAGCATTTCATAAACTGCCTTGGCTGCCTCATGTCTCCAACTCCAATGTGTAAAATTAAAATCTGATAAAGGGAATGCTGTACTGGAGATTCTCATTAGCTCCAGGGCTGTCTAAGCTCCATTTAATTAAAAAAGGTTGTATCCAGCTGACTCATTCAGTATGAAAATTATTTGGTACCTCTTTTTTTTCTAAACTGTGGAAAAGTGCAGTGTGTTTTAGAAGGTTGGAGACGTAGGATACAAATGACCTCCTCATATGCAGAATTGCGGTTCCAGAGAAAATTCTTCTCTTGCTAACTAAACATACAGAAATGTGTCCTTCGCCTTTAGGGACCCCTGATAGTATTAGTGAGGCTTCGAGGCATTGGTTTCAAAGAATAAAAATGGAGGGTGCTTGGTTTAAGGAAAAAGAGGGAGGAGGGTTGGAACAGAGACCTCACTGGAGAGTCTTTCTTCATTTGATTTTGGGCTCAAAGTCCTTTTTCTTGCACTGGGTTTTATTTAAAGATGCCTAGGTGGGATGGTATATAAATGCTCAGCGAACAGATCTGTGAGCTTCAAGACAGTGAAAATGCAGATTCCCTCAGTTGACACTTGTTACTGCATAACTGTAGTGAAATATTCTGATACTCCCAGGAGAAATATTTGGTCAGAAAGGTTGTTCTCCATCCTAAGAAAAAAACTACTCTGGCGAACAGACAAAATCTAGAGAAAGTCATCCCTCATGCAACTCTTCCCACCCACCTCCCCCAATATTTGAAGGGTCTGGCATGATACCCACTTCAGTATTGAAAACTGGGAGTTTTACTATTTGCCTTTACTGTCCTTTAAGCAGAGTGGAAATTCAATATGAATAACAAGAAGTCAAATTATTTCCCTTCCCTCCACACTCAATTTGCACCAAAGGCTTTAAAAAAAAAAAATCAAATAGTACAAGCCTGAAAATTCTATTTCAAACAACGTTTCTTTCCTCAATTTGGGGGTTTCAAGTAAAATACCTGTGGCTTAGGAAAAGGGATTTGGAAGATGAAGAGTAAACAAAGATCACCTGTTGTTTTGAAAAGAAATGACAGAGGCAGAATTAAACTCAGCATCTCCCTGCTTTCTAACTCTGCTGGAGAAGCAATCATTGCAAGGGGAGGATAACAGAGATTTATCCGGATGGATCCTCTCACCATGGTCAGGTCCCTTCAGGGCCAGGCGGGTCTGATGATGGGGAAGAATCTCAAGCTTGACCTGGTCGGTGGCGTTGGCCAGGAACTGGGTTGCTTCTGCGAGCGTACAGTACTCCATGCTGGTCCCGTCGATGGACAGGATGTGATCGCCCACATGCAGAGCACCACATCTACGGAAGGGAGAAAGTCTCACTACAATGGCGTGCCGTCCTCCCTGGATTCCAACTTTCATGTCCTCATAGTCAAAACTTCACACAGTTTTCACTTACTTAAGAAAAAAAAGGAATCGTTTGGAAGTTATAGGAAACACCGCCTCTCAGATGTTAAGTTCCTTGGATAAGAAGAGGAATGTAAAACCTTGTAGAATATAGAGAAAAACTCAAGGAGATGTTTTTCTTTTGTCCTTCATAAAAAATATATTATTTGGGGGGTGGTGATGCTGCAAGTTGAGGGGAAGTGAGCAGGAAGGAGGGAAGAACAGGAAAATGTTTCCCCTTGACTTTTTTCTGTGATTTTTCCTCATAGGTTTTTATATCTGTGAGTTGGTAAACATTCAGAATGTTAAGATGTGACTCACAGAATGGGAATAGGGTCATTTACAACTATTTTCTGTGTTAATGGCAATAACTTGGGGAAAGATTCAGCCAGTCCTTGCTCAGAATTGTCTCACTCAAGCTCCCAGATCACCAGTGCTTGATTACTCTGTTTTATTTTGTTTTTCTGGAGTTAAACAATTATGATGATGGAAATTATGCAGAAGTCAAAGAGTCGTCAGAGGAGGCCTTCGTGGGGAGTGGAGCGCGGGGGTAGCTGGGATGGGGGAGGGGCTGGCTGCTACATCTTGCTGAACTCAAGAGACTGGCTAGTGGATGAGTTGAGAACAGCAAACACAGCAGTCAGCATCCCGAGGTACCAGTCAAGTGGACAGCTGCTTAAACTGCTTACCTGCTGCGAAATGGGAAAGAAACAGGGAGAAAATGAAAGCATTCTGCACCGTTGAATGGGAGAGTACCCGTGGTTCAGTGGCCATTACTGTTAAAGGGCTGAATGTAGGTAACAGCACAGTGGAGCTGTAGATTGACCACTACAGGGGTGGCCACAGGTGCATCGGCGTCAGAGGTTCCCCAGGCAGGGCCAGGGCCTGGGCAGAAGAGGGCTGGAAACATGAAGGGAGATTGGGTAGTCAAGTATTGGGCTGGCCAAAAAGTCCGTTCAGGTTTTTTTGTAAGATCTCATGGAAAAACCCAGATGAACTTTTCGGCCAACCCAATAGATTTAAACATTTCCAAGGTGACCAGAGTCTACTTCTCAAGACAAAAGCATTTCAATCATCTAAAAAGAAAATTCCACGTGGAGGCACTTGGAGTGCTTCAGCTATGAGCTGGGGGTTTTCTTACCAGAAGCCGTAAAATAATTTTTTAGGTGGTAAGGTAGTCTTTTTTTCCCCTTCTTGTAAGTCTAAAATATTAATTAGGAAGAAGAGTCCAGGATAAAAATCTTGCGTTTTTACTGTCATGGGAATGAATGATGTTTTCGGGGACCCTTGAAAATGGTGAAACGCTAAGACTAACATACTATGACGGTAGAGGGCCTTTCTTTCAAGATTGTATCATTTTTAAAATGTTGTTTTATTTATTTCAGAAAAAAGGAATAAGATTGTATGGTGGCAGGATTAATTGTTCACATAATAAAGATCTGCTTAGCTACCCTAAACCAAAAACGGGCTACTACCCTAGGACACAGTAGGTAATGTGCTGAGTTGCTTGACTTTTTTTCCCATTTCTAAAGGCCACACCAAACATTTGGGTGAAGCAACATTACATGATGGGGTGGCTGAAAAGGTAGGTGAATTTTTAAGCGCTAGAACAGTAACTTGTTTTGTATATGAAGCTTGCATAAACTGGTAGAAGAGCTCTTTCTTTACTGTGTGTGTATATGTGTAGGTATTACATATGTGCACGTATATACACATATAAATATATCTCTACATATTTTAACACACATGCAGTTTTGAAGAGCAGGCACTTTCTACGACACTCACCTGTCTGCGATACTTGCAGATTTGATTTTGTCTATGACAATGACCTGTTTGTTACAGCACATCGAGGTAGTCAGGGCCACACCAAGGCTGGCACCAGGAGTTTTGGCAACTTCAACTAGTAGTGGTCCGGATGCTGTCGCCACAGAATCTATGGAAGAACAAATTTCAGAAAATAAAACAAAACAGAATAAATAATCAAACAGACACATGAAAAAGGTGGAGAATGTTGAGTCTGATGTTGATCTGTTAACGTTATCACCGAAACTTAGATTTCCCTCCGTGTGCTATCCCCACGTCCAGTGCGTGGTAACTTCTTAGGGCATCTTTTAGGACACCCGTTCTATCGGGCTTGTATTACGGTAATATGTGCACGGGTTTATCTCTTCAATTAACACTTAAGCTTCACGTCAGCTGGGATGATGTCTTGTGTACCTTTATGCCCTCTCCATCACTAGGCACAGTGCCTGGCACATACTGGGTCTCTTGAGAAAAGTTTAAAAAATTAATTAACTCAATAAACATCTTAGCACCTACTACGGATGGATGGCATTTAAAGCTTAGAAGAGGCAGAGGTCACACGGGAAAGAGGCCTGGACATGGATTTATAACACCTGTACTTATTTCTTCTCTTCTCAATATTTTGTGTAAAAGAAGATATCATGGTATCGCAGACTAGTTACTAAAATTTTCTAAGTCTGCTTGCTTACCTAGAAAACGGTACCTTTTCCTCAGCATTTACTACAATGGAAATCAAGGTATAGTTAAAGCATTTTTTAATTTATAAAGTGCTATACACATAGAATATTATTATTATTATTATTGATATATTATGACCTCAAGCCTTTGAGTCATCTCACTTTTCAACACTGTATATTTTTGGTAGTTATTTTTTTTAACAGCTTTATTGTAGTATAATTGCTTTACAATGTTTTGTTAGTTTCTGCTGTATAACAAAGTGAATCAGCTATATGTATACATATCCCCATATCCCCTTCTTCTTGCGTCTCCCTTCCACCCTCCCTATCCCACCCCTCTAGGTGGTCACAAAGCACCGAGCTGATCTCCCTGTGCTATGCAGCTGCTTCCCACTAGCTATCTATTTTACATTTGGTAGTGTATATATGTCCATGCCACTCTCTCACTTTGTCCCAGTCTACCCTTCCCCCTTCCTGTGTCCTCAAGTCCATTCTCTACGTCTGCATCTTTATTCCTGTCCTGCCCCTAGGTTCTTCAGAACCATTTTTTTTTTTTTAGATTTTAGATTCCATATATATGTTTTAGCATACGGTATTTGTTTTTCTCTTGCTGACTTACTTCACTCTGTATGACTGACTCTAGGTCCATGCACCTCACTACAAATAACTCAATTTCGTTTCTTTTTATGGCTGAGTAAATATTCCATTGTATATATGTGTCACATCTTCTGTATCCATCCATCTGTCGATGGACGCTAAGGCTGCTTCTATGTCCTGGCTATTGTAAATAGAGCTGCAATGAACACTGTGGTACATGACTCTTTTTGAATTACGGTTTCTCAGGGTACATGCCCAGTAGTGGGATTGCTGGGTCGTATGGCAGTTCTATTTGTAGTTTTTTAAGGAACTTCTATACTGTTCTCCATAGTGGCTGTATCAATTTACACTCCCACCAACAGTGCAAGAGGGTTCCCTTCTCTCCACACCCTCTCCAGCATTTACTGTTTGTAGATTTTTGATGCTGGCCATTCTGACCGGTGTGAGGTGATACCTCATTGTAGTTTTGATTTGCATGTCTCTAATGATTAGTGATGTTGAGCAGCTTTTCATGTGCTTGTTGGCCATCTGTATATCTTCTTTGGAGAAATGTCAATTTAGGTCTTCTGCCCATTTTTGGATGGGGTTGTTTGTTTTTTTGATATTGAGCTGCATGAGCTACTTGTGTATTTTGGAGATTAATCCTTTGTCCGTTGCTTCATTTGCAAATATTTTCTCCCACTCTGAGTGTTGTCTTTTCACTTGTTTATGGGTTCCTTTTCTGTGCAAAAGCTTTGAAGCTTCATTAGGTCCCATTTGTTTACTTTTGTTTTTATTTCCATTTCTCTAGGAGGTGGGTCAAAAAGGATCTTGCTGTGATTAATGTCATACAGTGTTCTGCCTATGTTTTCCTCTAAGAGTTTTATAGTATCTGGCCTTACATTTAGGTCTTTAATCCATTTTGAGTTTATTTTTGTGTATGGTGTTAGGGAGTGTTCCAATTTCATTCTTTTACATGTAGCTGTCCAGTTTTCCCAGCACCATTTATCGAAGAGGCTGCCTTTTCTCCATTGTATATTCTTGCATCCTTTATCAAAGATAAGGTGACCATATGCGTGGGGGTTTATCTCTGGGCTTTCTGTCCTATTCCATTGATCTATATTTCTGTTTTTGTGCCAGTACCATACTGTCTTGATTACTGTAGATTTGTAGTATAGTCTCAAGTCAGGGAGCCTGATTCCTCCAGCTCCATTTCTCTTTCTCAAGATTGTTTGGATATTCGGGGTCTTTTGTGTTTCCATATAAATTGTGCAAGTTTTTGTTCTAGTTCTGTGAAAAATGCCATTGGTAGTTTGATAGGGATTGCACTGAATCTGTAGATTGCTTTGGGTAGTATAGGCATTTCCACAACGTTGATTCTTCTGATTCAAGAACATGGTATATCTCTCCATCTGTTTGTATCACCTTTAATTTCTTTCATCAGTGTCTTATAGTTTTCTGCATACAGGTCTTTTGTCTCCTTAGATAGGTTTACTCCTAGGTATTTTATTCTTTTTGTTGCAGTGGTAAATGCGACTGTTTCCTTAATTTCTCTTTCAGATTTGTCATCATTAGTGTATAGGAATGCAAGAGATTTCTGTGCATTAATTTTATATCCTGCTACTTCACCAAATTCATCGATTAGCTCTAGTAGTTTTCTGGTAGCATCTTTAGGATTCTCTATGTATAGTATCACATCACCTGCAAAAGGTGACAGTTTTACTTCTTCTTTTATGATTTAGATTCCTTTTATTTATTTTTAATCTCTGATTGCTGTGGCCAAAACTTCCAAAACTATGTTGAATAATAGCGGTGAGAGTGGGCAACCTTGTCTTGTTCCTGATCATAGTGAAAATGGTTTCAGTTTTTCACCACTGAGAAAGATGTTGGCTGTAGGTTTGTCATATATGGCCTTTATTATTTTGAGGTAGGTTCCATCTATGCCTACTTTCTGGAGGCTTTTTATCATAAATGGGTGTTGAATTTTGTCAAAAGCTTTTTCTGCATGTACTGAGATGATCATATGGCTTTTCTCCTTCAATTTGTTAATACGGTATATCACACTGACTGATTTGCGTATATTGAAGAATCATTACATTCCTGGGATAAACCCCACTTGATCGTGGTGTATGATCCTTTTAATGTGCTGTTGGATACTGTTTGCTAGTATTTTGTTGAGGATTTTTGCATCTATGTTCATCAGTGATATTGGCCTGTTGTTTTCTTTTTTTGTGTGACATCTTTCTCTGGTTTTGGTATCAGGGTGATGGTGGCCTTGTAGAATGAGTTTGGGAGTGTTCCTCCCTCTGCTATATTTTGGAAGATTTTGAGAAGGATAGGTGTTAGTTCTTTTCTAAATATTTAATAGAATTCACCTGTGAAGCCACCTGGTCCTGGGCTTTTGTTTGTTGGAAGATTTTTAAGCACAGTTTCAATTTCAGTGCTTGTGACTGGTCTGTTTATATTTTCTATTTCTTTCTGGTTCAGTCTCAGAAGGTTGTTCTTTTCTAAGAATTTGTCCATTTCTTCCAGGTTGTCCATTTTATTGGCATAGAGTTGCTTGTAGTAATCTCTCATG
The DNA here is from genome assembly GCF_003676395.1 of Aethalodelphis obliquidens. Taxonomy (NCBI): domain Eukaryota; kingdom Metazoa; phylum Chordata; class Mammalia; order Artiodactyla; family Delphinidae; genus Aethalodelphis; species Aethalodelphis obliquidens. The sequence goes on from NW_020837952.1 coordinate 14,931,985, forward strand.
ATCCTTTGTATTTCTGCAGTGTCAGTTGTTACTTCCCCTTATTCATTTCTAACTCTATTGATTTGAGTCTTTTCCCTTTTTTCTTGATGAGTCTGGCTAATGGTTTATAAGTTTTGTTTATCTTCTCAAAGAACCAGCTTTTAGTTTTATTGAACTTTGCTATCATTTCCTTCATTTCTTTTACATTTATTTCTGATCTGAGCTTTATGATTTCTTTCCTTCTGCTAACTTCAGATTTTTTTTGTTCTTTCTCTAATTGCTTTAGGTATAAGGTTGGGTTGTTTATTTGAGATGTTTCTTGTTTCTTGAGGTAGGATTGTATTGCTATAAACTTCCCTCTTAGAACTGCTTTCGCTGCATCCCATTGGTTTTGGGTCGTTGTGTTTTCATTGTCATTTGTTTCTAGGTATTTTTTGATTTCTAGTCTTAAAACGCTGTGGTCAGAAAAGACACTTGATACGATTTCAATTTTATTAAATTTACCAAGGCTTGATTTGTGACCCAAGATATGGTCTCTCCTGGAAAATGTTCCATGAGCACTTGAGAAGAAAGTATATTCTGTTGTTTTTGGATGGAATGTCCTATAAACATCAATTAAGTCCCTGTTTAATGTGTCTTTTTAGGCTTGTGTTTCTTTGTTTTTTTTCATTTTGGATTATCTGTCCATTGGTGAAAATGTGGTGTTAAGGTCCCCTACTATTATTGTGTTACTGTCGATTTCCCCTTTTATGGATGTTAGCATTTGCCTTATGTATTGAGGTGATCCTGTGTTGGGTGCATAAATATTTACAATTGTTATATCTTGTTCTTGGACTGATCCCTTGATCATTATGTAGTGTCCTTCTTTGTTTCTTGTAATAGTCTGTATTTTAAAGTCATTTTTTTCTGATAGGAGAATTGCTATTGCAGCTTTCTTTTGATTTCCATTTGCATGGAATATCTTTTTCCATCCCCTCACTTTCAGTCTGTATTTGTCTCTAGGTCTGAAGTGGGTTTCTTGTAGACAGCATATATATGGGTCTTGCTTTTGTATCCATGCAGCCAGTCTATGTCATTTGGTTGGAGCATTTAATCCATTTACATTGAAGGTAATTACCAATATGTATGTTCCTATTAGCATTTTCTTAATTGTTTTGGGTTTGTTATTGTAGGTTTTTTCCTTCTCTTGTGATTCCTGCCTAGAGAAGTTCCTTTAGCATTTGTTGTAAAGCTGGTTTGGTGGTGCTGAATTCTCTTAGCTTTTGCTTGTCTGTAAAGGTTTTAATTTCTCCATCAAATCTGAATGAGATCCTTGCTGGGTAGAGTAATCTTGGTTGTAGGTTTTTCCCTTTCATCACTTTAAATATGTCCTGCCACTCCCTTCTGGCTTACAGAGTTTCTGCTGAAAGGTCAGTTGTTAACCTTATGAGGATTCCCTTGTATGTTATTTGTTGCTTTTCCCTTGCTGCTTTTACTATTTTTCCTTTGTATTTAATTTTTGATAGTTTGATTAATATGTGTCTTGGCCTGTTTCTCTTTGGATTTATGCTATATGGGACTCTCTCTGCTTCCCGAACTTGACTATTTCCTTTCCTTTATTAAGGAAGTTTTCAACTATAACCTCTTCAAATATTTTCTCAGTCCCTTTTTTTTTCTCTTCTTCTTCTGGGACCCCTATAATTTGAATGTTGGTGCATTTATGTTGTCCCAGAGGTCTCTGAGACTGTCCTCAATTCTTTTCATTCTTTTTTCTTTATTCTGCTCTGCGGTAGTTATATCCACCATTTTATCTTCCAGGTCACTTATCTGTCCTTCTGCCTCAGTTATTCTGCTCTTGATTCCTTCTAAAGAATTTTTAATTTCATTTATTTTGTTGTTCATCATTCTTTGTTTGCTCTTTAGTTTTTCTAGGTCCTTGTTAAACGTTTCTTGTATTTTCTCCATTCTATTTCAAAGATTTTGGATTATCTCCACTATCATTACTCTGAATTCTTTTTCAGGTAGACTGCCTATTTCCACTTCATTTGTTCAGTCTGGTGGGTTTTTACCTTGTTCCTTCATCTGCTGTGTGTTTCTCTGTCTTCACATTTTGCTTAACTTACTGTGTTTAGGGTGTCCTTTTCAAAGGCTGCAGGTTCGTACTTCCTGTTGTTTTTGGTCTCTTCTCCCAGTGGCTAAGGTTGGTTCAGTGGGTTGTGTAGGCTTCCTGGTGGAGGGGATTGGCGTGTCCAGTGGTGTGTTTTGTGGTGTCTGTGAACTTAGTATGATTTTAGACAGCCTCTCTGCTAATGGGTGGGGTTGTGTTCCTGTCTTGCTAGTTGTCTGGCATGGGGTGTCCAGCACTGGAGCTTGCTGGTTGTTGAGTGAAACTGGGTCTTAGCATTGAGACGGAGATCTCTGGGAGAGCTCTCACCGATTGATATTACGAGAGGCCGTGAGGCCCCTGGTGGACCAATGTCCTGATCTCGGCTCTCCTACCTCAGAGGCTCAGGCCTGACACCCGGCTGGAGCATCAAGACCCTGTCAGCCACACAGCTCAGAAGAAAGGGAGAAATGAAAAAAAAAAAGAAAGAAAAAAATACATAAAAAATTATTAAAATAAAAATATTAAAAAGTAATGCAAAAAATAAAAAGGAAAAGAGTAACTAAACCAATAAACAAATCCATGAATGATAACAAGTGCTAAAAACTACACTAAAAAAAAAAGGTCAGATAGAGCCCTAGTACAAATGGTAAAAGCAAACCTATACAGACAAAATCACAGAAAGAAGCATACACATACACACTCACAAAAAGAGGAAAAGGGGAAAAAAATATAAATGAAAAGGAAGAGAACAACCAAATCAAGAAACAAATCTACCAATGATAATAAGCTCTAAATACTAAACTAAGATAAACAAAAAACTAGATTCAAATTAGACGCAGAAAGCAAACCCCAAGTCTACAGTTGTTCCCAAAGACCACTGCCTCAGTTTTGGGATGATTCGTTGTCTATTCAGGTATTCCAGAGATGCAGGGTACATCAAGTTGATTATGGAGATTTAATCTGACGCTCCTGAGGCTGCTGGGAGAGATTTCCCTTTCTCTTCTTTGTTCTCACAGTTCCCGGGGCTCAGCTTTGGATTTGGCCCTGTCTCTGCATGCAGGTTGCCTGAGGGCATCTGTTCCTGCCCAGACAAGACGGGGTTAAAGAAGCAGCTGATTATGGGGCTCTGGCTCACTCAGGCCGGGGGGAGGGAGGGGTACGGATGCGGGGTGAGCCTGTGGCTGCAGAGGCCAGCATGACATTGCACCAGCCTTAGGCGCACTGTGTGTTCTCCTGGGGAAGTTGTCCCTGGATCACTGGACCCTGGCAGTGAGGGCTGCACAGGTTCCTGGGAGGGGAGGTGTGGACAGTGACCTGTGCTTGCACACAGGCTTCTTGGTGGCTGCAGCAGCAGTCTTAGTGTCTCATACCCTTCTCTGGGGTCCGCGCTGATAGCCGCGCCTCGTGCCTGTCTCTGGAGCTCGTTTAGGCGGTGCTCTGAATCTCCTCTCTTCAGGCACCTTGAAACAATGGTCTTTTGCCTCTTAGGCAAGTCCAGACTTTTTCCCAGACTCCCTCCCGGCTAGCTGTGGTGCATTTAGTCCCCTTCAGGCTGCGTTTATGCAGCCAACCCCAGTCCTCTCCCTGGGGTCTGACCTCCAAAGCCCGAGCCTCAGCTCCCAGCCCCGACCTGCCCTGGTGGGTGAGCAGACAAGCCTCTCGGGCTGGTGAGTGCCGGTCGGCTCTGATCCTCTTTGTGGGAATCTCTCTGCTTTGCCCTCTGAACTCCTGTTGCTGCGCTCTCCTCCGTGGCTCTGAAGCTTCCCCCCCGCCCAACCCCTGCTTCCACCAGTGAAGGGGCTTCCTAGTGTGTGGAAACTTTCACTCCTTCACAGCTCCCTCCCAGAGGGGCAGGTCCCATCCCTTTTCTTTTGTCTCTGTTTATTCTTTTTTCTTTTGCCCGACGCAGGTACGTGGGGAGTTTCCCGCCTTTTGGGAGGTCTGAGGTCTTCTGCCAGCATTCAGTAGGTGTTCTGTAGGAGTTGTTCCACATGTAGATGTATTTCTGATGTATTTGTGGAGAGGAAGGTGATCTCCACGTCTTACTCCTCCACCATCGTGAAGGTCCTCTAGGTAGTATTTTTATGACTTTCTACTGCTCTGGTGTTTGAGACGTCATTAATACCACTTTGTCTTCCTGCAAGTACATCTTTATCACCAAGCCACCATTCAGATATGGTGAACTAGGAAATCTGTATTCCTATCGCTGAAGCTCAGGCAATATGCACTGACTCCTGAAGCTAAAAGTCCCCTGGGAGAGAGCCATTTCAGTCCCAGATGAAGCAAGATTCTTCTTAAATAAGGTAAAGATGAGCACAGTCATGCCAACCGCATTCATATTCCAGGGCTAAGGATTATTGTATGCACTATGTTTCTTAAATGATTGGTAATATTTAGTCCTAAAAAAGGTTAAAAGGCCTGTACCTCTTCCTGTCAATTTCAGGGCAGGGTCCCATTAATAAAAGCTGGGAGGAGCCAAAGGTCTTAGTCCACTAAGAGGATTTTTTGATTCTCGGGTGTTATGGCTACAATTTTCCCATAAACCTAACTCCCTGGTCCTGCTCACCCTGCTGTGTTAACACCCTGATCTCAGGCCATTGACATCATCTGGCTTCTCTTCTTTCTCCCTCGTTCCTGCTTCGTTTCTCTCCAGTGCTTCCCTTGGTCATGTGCTGCCCAGGGTCCTGCCTTATTCTTACCTTGGAGTTTATAGTGAGCGGTCCCAGGCCAACTGCAACAGTGGTTTGCACGTCATCTGTCTCACTGGGACCTCCTAGTAAAGAATTCTGGTCAGTCCTGTAGTCCCTGTGTGAGCTGTCTTTCCAGGCCCTGTGTAAGCTGTCCTTCCATCATGAGGGTAGCTGATTCTTTCCCCCTTTCAACTCTAACAGTCAAAGTTCTGCTAAGCCAAGTGCACATAATCTGATGCCTATAGCTCCATCCCCAGAAGTCTGTTGTCCTCCTCTTGCTGGTGTTTGCTCCCTTGCAATGTCTTTTCCTGTTCAGGTTGAACCTCATGTGAGCTCTGGCCTAGTGGAGCCTTTTCTCACATTATTTTTATAGAACTTTAGTACTAATTTTAGAAGGACTAATTTCCCAAATCATTTCTCATAGACTTGTTGGAGTTTTAACAGACAGGTTTGTGAGGTGACAATCATATGTATTCTTCCACATGGTTTTCTGTCTAAATTTATTGGGCTTAACAGATGAAAGTAATAAAGTTTTTTGTTTCTTATAACTTAACCTCTTACAAATGACAGAAATAGAGTTGTTCCTTGGCATCCCATCTTTCCTTCTTTCTTAGTAATAAGCTTTCTAAGTTTTAGCTGAGCGAATGGCTGCCCAGCTAAGGACAACATTTCCCAGCGTCCTCTGCAGTGAGGTGTAGCCATGTGACTAAGTTCCAGCCAATGGGGAGTGAGTAGAAGTGAGATGTGACACATTCTTAAAAAGAATGGCTGTGTGCTCCCCTACCTCATTTTCCCTTTTCTTGATGTTGCACTGTGGGCCCAGAACTGGTGAGCCATCTCCCACCACACAGACAAGGGCATGGCACTCCCAGATAGGGGATGCTTAGATTCCTGAAACTGTATCTCCAGAGACTGCTTGCTCTCCCAAGAAATAAACTTCTACCACATTTAAGCTAGTAGTGTAAGTCTGAGATTTGTTGCCACTTGAATCTGTACTGTGACAGGCCTTTTCACTTGAGTTTATGCCTCCAACATAACTTTCTTGAACTTTTATTCTAAGAAGCAGCTATTTATAGTTATTTGCAGATGTAAATTTTATAAAGCCACTATCAACCATCACCCAGTACACACACTAGGTTTTCATGTTTCTTAAAAGCATTACATCAGGATTAAAGATCAGAGTTTATAAAGAGGTTATCGGCATATGTGAAAGTTGTTTAAATATAAACTCTTATATTGCTATGCTTTTTTTTCCTGGCCTATATATTTGTCAAGGTATTAAAAATTATATCCTTTTTTAAAAAATTAATTAATTTATTTTTGGCTGTGTTGGGTCTTCGTTTCTGTGCGAGGGCTTTCTCCAGTTATAGCAAGCGGGGGCCACTCTTCATCGCGGTGAGCGGGCCTCTCACTATCGCGGCCTCTCCTGTTGCGGAGCACAGTCTCCAGACGCGCAGGCTCAGTAGTTGTGGCTCACGGGCCCAGCTGCTCCGCGGCATGTGGGATCTTCCCAGACCAGGGCTCGAACCCATGTCCCCCACACTGGCAGGCAGATTCTCAACCACTGTGCCACCAGGGAAGCCCTAAACATTATATTCTTAGGTTTGGTTCTAATGTTCCAGTTATAGTGAAGAATTAATATTAAATTTTTTCTTGTAGAAAGAAATGATAGGAACAGGAACACTAAGAAGCATAGAAAAAGGGTATCATATTTTCTGCCACCATTAATTTAGAGGGAGAGAGAGAGTATACTCATAGCTGCGCTGGTGCACCTCTGGAACGGAAAACTAGAGTAACAGTCTCTCTTTAAGCAGTACTTTCCCCATGAAAGCTTTGAAGGAACAACAAAACGCAACATTTACATTTGGGGGAGCCTAATGTGCAATTAATGAGTTTCTTTTAAAATTTAAAGTGGAAAGCTTCAGAACTCTGGAAAGAGAAAGGTAAACTCGTGGTTAAGAGAAGACACAGTGTGATTCTAAGCTGGGCTCAGATCTGGAGATCTGGAGGGTGGTCCTAGCTATGCCACCAACTTACCATGTGGCCCAGGCCATCATTTCCCCTGGACCTCATTTTCTTAATCTGTAAAATTAGGGGACTTCAATAAAAGAGCTCTAACTCTGATAATCTATGACGCTGCAAAGAGCTAGCAATGTCAGTAAGGAAGAGCCTAGTGGGAATTGGAAAATTAGAGAAGGTGAACAAACTTTATGAAAATACACAATAGCTGAATTTAAATTCCAGTACCCTACTAATGGGTAGAAGAGGGGAGCTGCTAGATATAAAAGTGATTCTAGACAATTACTGTTTATCAAAATGGGATGCAGGGTCTTCCCTGGTGGTGCAGTGGTTGAGAATCCACCTGCTAATGCAGGGGACACAGGTTCGAGCCCTGGTCCGGGAAGATGCCACATGCCGTGGAGCAACTAAGCCCGTGCACCACAACTATTGAGCCTGTGCTCTAAAGCCTGCGAGCCACAACGACTGAGCCCGTGCACCACAACTACTGAAGCCCGTGTGCCTAGAGCCCGTGCCCCACAACAAAGAAGAAGCCACCGCAGTGAGAAGCCCGTGCACTGCAACGAAGAGTAGCCCCCACTCGCTGCAACTAGAGAAAGCCTGAGCTCAGCAACGAAGACCCAACACAGCCAAAAATAAATAAATAAATAAATAAATAAATTTATATATATGTATATAAAAAGATGGGATGAAAACCCTCAGACCTTTAAATATTTTGATGTCAACACTAATATCCTTTAAAGGCTGAGTTTGAGGGATGGTCCCCCACCGTCATACGTTAATCCCATAACATGAAGCATTCACATTAAGAACTTTCTAGGGCACAACTTTAACTTTCTAATAAGACTGTGTCATAATAAGGTCCTAACTTATGCAGAAAAAAATGATGAGGAAAAGAAGACGCTTATCTTATGTAAAGCTGATCAGGGATTGTTGACAATAGCTTACAGCATATGAGCTCAGTCCTCTGTTCTCTCTCCTTAGCAGCCAAGAGTTTCACCTCACCATGTGCACTCTCAAATGCATGTGTCCAGCACACGTCCTTCACTGCTGCCTTGCACAATTCCTGAATATCTCATAAGCCCATCAAACACAACATGCCCAAAGCGAATGGTGAGGCCACCCCACTCCACTGATTCTTCTCCATGTCTCCTCCTAGTGAATGGCTCACGTTTTATTCTGTCAGGCAAGCCAGAAACCCAGGAGTCATCCCCAACTCCATCTTCTCCCTCACTTTCACAAATTCCTCTTGATTCTAATTTCTAAAGAGTTCTCAATTTCATTCAATTTCCAAATCCATCATCACCATTTTAGTCCAAGCTTCCATCAACTGATATATCCCTCATCTTCTCACGGCTCCCAACTTCCCCAATCCAGATCGAATTTTTTAAAAGTGCAGATCTCATGATGTTAACCCCACGCTTAAAACCTTTCAACAGCTCTTCCTGTAACAGGGTAAAATGTATTATTGGAGTCTTCAAGGACCTACATGATCTGGTTCCTGCTTACCTCACCAGTTTCCTTTACCACCATTCTGCCCTTGTTCTCTCTGCCCCAGCTTCCTATTCCTCTTTCAATTCTTCAAAAACACTGTGTGCCTTCCTGCCTCTGGCCCCTTATATATACTGTTCTGTCTACCTGGAATGTTCTAACTCTCCCCTGGTCCCTCCTTCACCGCTGCTCTCTGCTCAAATGTCACTTCTGCAGGGATTCCTGCCCTGCCCTGCAAACCACGTCAACCTGTCTGCTATACGCTTTAACAGAACCCTATGCTTTCCCTTCACAGCACTTCTAATAAACGTAATTCAACAATTAGTTGTTCAATTACCTCTTTAATTAATTGTTCTTTGATTAATAATGTAAGCTCCGGGGCTTCCCTGGTGGCGCAGTGGTTGAGAGTCTGCCTGCCGATGCAGGGGACATGGGTTCGTGCCCCGGTCCGGGAAGATCCCACATGCCGCAGAGCGGCTGGGCCTGTGAGCCATGGCCGCTGAGCCTGTGCGTCCGGAGCCTGTGCTCTGCAGCGGGAGAGGCCGCAACAGTGAGAGGCCCGCGTACCGCAAAAAAAAAAACAAAACTAATAAACTCCATGCTGCAGGGACTGTGTACGTCCTGCTTATGACTGTGACTCTCCGTATTGTCTACACAGCATCTGTGTACACACTAGGTGCTCAGTGTTATTTGTTGATGGAATGAATGAAAACCTATTATTTTATTCAAGGTTATGCTAACAGTAGTGATGATGCAGACATTTAAGTCATATTGTTATGCTTAAGAGTTCCCAGTGTAGTTGAAATCATGGTAACCCCATGTTTAGATCCTTTGAATGGCTGTTCCCAGGTGATGTTGATGATGAGGGATATTTTTCCTTTGTCTAAATTCTAAGCCTGCATAAGGAATTCTATTCAATGCCTCATAATTCCAGACTGAGAAGTGTTTGAGTTTATCTGATGGCAAAATCATTAGGGCACAATCCATTCCACGAAAGGTAACCCACCTTCCAGATGGAACTTGAACTCATTGGTCACTTCCCTTCTATAAGTGGGTATTCTAATAGCTGGAAATGGTGAAGTAAATCAGCTACTTCCAGGATTATGAACTCTTGAAAAGACTGGCATCACTCAGAGACTGAACAAAGGTTCTGTACCCTAACAGCATGCAGAGATGTGAATGCCCTGGATGCCGGGGAAAGGACACTGTCTGGCCATTGGAGAATCTGCCAGACCAGATGGTCTGCAGAGGACTCTGAGCGAATCACGTTGACTGACAGCTGAACAGAAACATGGAGTAGCAGAAGCTTACTAAGTCAAGGTCCTAGCAAAAAACATTAGGATAATTTGATGAGATTTTAATGAAGGAAGTACAGTAAGTCCCTTACATATGAACCTTCAAGTTGTGAACTTTCAAAGTTGCAAACATGCATTCACATGTCCAGTCACATACATTAGTTCATGTGTCTGGCGTACATTGTCACATGCGTGCATCCTCTACAAGTGGTTGTGCTTTTGTGTACTTTACTGTACAGTACTGTATAGAGTACAGTAGGACAGTATCTTTATTTCAGGCCCAGGATGTCTGGAAGCAAGCGTAAAAGCAGCGGTATACAGCTGATTGTGCTAGTTGGGTACCTAGGCTAACTTTGTTGGATTTATGAACAAATTGGACTAATGAACGCGTTCTTGGAATGGAATTCGCTCGTATGTAGGGGACTTACTTATTTAGAAATGTGTGGGCAGGTTATAGGGAAACCACAAGGGATAATGCAATACTCTGGGGTTAGAAGCAACAGGGCACCATACTCCACTAGGCCCAAAAAGGCAAAGGATAGAGCTGTTAGCGAAATCGGGATTCAGAAAGGACTGTATGGACAGGCCTAGCTGACAGGAGCTGGGACCTTTAGTCAAAGGATGCAGCCATCCCCAGTGAATCCACAGGGTGAAGCCAGGGAATTACACCAGACCTCACTGTCCTCCCTCCCTCTGATCTCTGGCCATGATTCCCTGTTAGATAAACCCAACTGGAGCCAGAGGACATGGGAGCCCATAAGGCAGGCCACACAGGTCACAGTGCAGAGTAGCATGGAGAAGGGTCATGAGTAGTTCTGGAGGTAAGAAGGAGGATATCCTTATTTGTACATATCTCCACTCAACTTCTTTCCACAAAAGTCTGGAGGCTGCTTGCTTTAAACAAAATATGTAATATAAAGAAGCAATCAGGAAGAATAAAAAGACCTACGAATGCTTGCCTACAAGGGTTAATAGAGATGCTTTGACTGAATTGCAAAAATGACTCTAAATTATAGGTAAATCCACAGAGACAGCAAGTAGATTAGTAGTTGCCAGGGGTTGGGGGCAGAGGGGAAGAAAGAGTGACTGCTTCAGTTTTAGAACCAGGCAGAGGTGATGGTAGCACAACACTGTGAATGTACTAAATGCTACTGAATTTTATACTTTAAAGTGGTTAATTATATGTTATGTGAATTCTGTTACAATTAAAAAAATATGATGATACTTCCTGGAAACTACAACGGTTACAGGAACATTGTCAATTATGCAGTTCTCACTGTTGGAGAAGAGGAAGTCTTCTCATCCCTACAGTGGAAATTTTCTTGTAGCAGGGAGTTCTAAGAGCTATCTCTCCCATGGAGTTTTGTATATAGATGGTGCAAACTGATATAATGGGTAATGGCCTCAGTGCATTTTCATAATGACTACTCCTTGATCAAAGTTGAGGCATAAGATTAAAAAGCAAATCAATGCTGGTATCTCTAAATGTGACAAGCTAATGTGATGGTCAGCTTGATCTAAAGACAGATCCCTGGGTAGACAGACTGGATGTCTCTCTGGGGATCTTCCTAGATAGCAATCTTTTCCCTTACTTAGGTTTCCAGCAGAAGCTGGATGTTAGATAATTCAAGAAGGTCCTCTGTGAGGAGACCCTGCTCTGTTAGCATTTCATATATATGACTAAGACCAAATCCAAATGCTTTGGCCTGAAGGCTGGAGAAGCCTAACTAGATTCTTGCCAGGATAGAAGATCACCCATCTCACATTCCTGCACACTGGGCTTTCTAAGTCTGCAGGCTAAGTCATCGTTCCTGCAACAACATGAATTTGTTTCTTATAAATTTATTTATTTATTTATGGCTGCGTTGGGTCTTTGTTGCTGCATGCGGGCTTTCTCTACTTGCGGCGAGCTTCTCATTGCGGTGGCACTACCACCGTTCACTGCGGTGTGCAGGCTTCTCAGTGCGGTGGCTTCTCTTGTTGCAGAGCATGGGCTCTAGGCACATGGGCTTCAGGACTTGTGGCACTCAGGCTTCAGAAGTTGTGGCTCACAGGCTCTAGAGCACAGGCTCAGTAGTTGTGGTGCACGGGCTTAATTGCCCCGTGGCGTGTGGGATCTTCCCGGACCAGGGCTCGAACCCATGTCCCCTGCATTGGCAGGCGAATTCTTAGCCACTGCATCACCAGGGAAGTCCCAACAACATGAATTTTAAAATACATTTATTGAGTGCTAACTATATTCCAGGAACCTCAGAAGGTACTGGGGACTCAAAGATGAAAATGTATTATCCCTTCTTTCTCATAACCCCTTGGAATCCCTTGCCAAAGAAGCAGGGGGATGGGATAGAACTCTTGGATTCCACTATGGAAATTTATTCTGTTGAACCTCATGAAGTGTCTAGTTACTTTAAAAAAAAACAACTGCAGGACACGTAATGTTTGCAATCCCCCCACCCCCTATGAAATCTTTAATACAGTAGTGTCAAAGTGCTTATAAAAATATTGGGTTATCTAATGGGATATGATTTCCAGCTTTCTAGGAAGATTACTCAAGTATGTCAAAAAGTATGTCAAATATGTCATCATCCACAGAAGGTGACTCAAGCTCCCTGTCCATAGGGCTGTCTAGGGAAAGGCAATTTTTTTTTTTTCCCGCAGTCTTCTCACTGTCGTGGCCTCTCCCGTTGCGGAGCACAGGCTCCGGACGCGCAGGCTCAGCGGCCATGGCTCACGGGCCCAGCGGCTCCGCGGCACGTGGGATCTTCCTGGACCGGGGCACGAACCCATGTCCCCTGCATCAGCAGGCAGACTCTCAACAACTGCGCCACCAGAGAAGCCCAGGGCAATTATTTTTATTTTGTTTTGTTTTTTTGGCCGTGCCACTCAGCATCTGGGAATCTTAGTTCCTCGACCGGAGATCGAACCCGTGTCCCCTGCAGTGGAAGCGCAGAGTCTTAACCACTGGACCACCAGCGCAATTATTATTACCAAGTATCTATGGCACATGTCAAGGGAATGGCAGTGATGTGAGACCTATGGGGGTCAGAGGAGGCTGAGCATGGTGAGCTGGGATGCTCGGGATGAGCTTCTTAGATGAGAGAATTTAAACTGAATGCTTCTCAGCTGCCTTTATTTTAATGCGCTCTAGGAAAACAAACAATTTTAGCAAGTACTGCGTTCCAGCATTACCATGTGGCAGTTACTCTCCGCATCACAGAAGGGGATCTACAAATGCTCACGTTTAATTGATCATTAGCCTTTTCTGGCAATTGCCTTCCATAATAAATGTTTCCACACAGCAACATCAGGAAGTTCATACTGCCTTGTGGTATTAAGCCTATTTCCCTAGCTGCCAACCAATTCCATCCACAGAGGGCCTTATGAAAAGCCGGAGTCCAAAAGCTCTGGCTTAATTCCAAAATGTCTCATAAGATGCGTAGGAAAAATAAAAGCAAGCAGACAGGGTGGATGAATGCGGAACCCTTATTTAAGAAAGTGCAAAAGAAAAAAATGGACCGTGTCAAAATGAGAAAAACAAACAAGAAAAATCAGGAAGAAATAATGCAGAGCCCACCCGCTGACAGAAGATTAGTTTATTCTGCTGAAGTGAAGTATGGCTGAGAGAAATGGATCATGCAGATATAAATTATTCATGGTTAAAGATGTCTCAGTCATTAAGATATTTACACTCTGACTGAAGTCCTTGCACGCTGTGTTGATTTATGGGCTACATAATTACATAAGATACGCTGATGACTGTTTGCATGGGAAACACTTTAGGTTTTTAATTTTGTTAATCAGTTTTCCCACTTTGAGCCCTGCATTTCAATCAGAGCAGGAGGCTTGATTAGAACCTCCCAAGGGAGGCAAAGCTTTGCCTGCTGTACCTTCCTGCAGATAGAAAGTACCTTTGGGGGCTTTTCAACTTACCCATTAGTTAAAAGTATTTTTATCAGTGACATCCTATTCAAATAATGCTACTAATGATTTCAACCCTTTTCAGATGAGTTAAACTCTAATAAAATTTTTTTTAACTTAAAAAAATTGCTGACTTATTTTTGTCTATTGCAATACACTACTTGGAAAATATTCCCATACAACAAAAAATGTACCTTCCATATTCCAATGAGCTTTATCTGAAATCCTCAGTTTTTCTTGGGGAGTGAAAGGGGTCAAGTTGAACAGTTACTATATCAGAAGAAGAGTTCAAACAATGCAAGTGAAATTAAACAACACACCCCATGTTACCTTGAATTTAGCTAAAGCATGACTGGTGACTAACTTTCATTCTCTGCAGCAACCTCCACCTAGTAATTTTATTAATTTTGGAATATTTTGACATTGCCACCTCCATTTTACAGGACTGATTTTTCTTTTGTACCCTGAGTATTAGCTTAAGTGTCTTTAAAATTTTTACTGAAGTATAACAAACATATGGCGCAATGCATAAATCCTAAGGTTGGAGCTTGATAGGTTTTCATAAACTGATCTGTGTAACCATACCCAGACCTAGAAATAGAACAATACCAGCATCAAAGAATTCCCACACCACATGCTCCTTTAAATCACTCCCCTGACACACAGGTAACCACCATCTTAACATCTAGCAGCCTAGCTTAGTATTGCTTACCTTTGTACTTTTAAAAAAGACTCTGCCTGTACTCTTCTGTCTCTGGCTTCTTTTGCTTAATATTACGTTTCTGAGACTCATGCGTATTGTTGGGGATCATTTTTAGATCATTCCTTCTCATTGCTAAACAATATTCCATTGTTTATTCATTTTACCATTTAGCTTTTTTCTGGTTTGGAGCTAATACAAATATTGCTCCTAGGAACATTCTAGTATGTCTTTTGGTGAACACAGGTATGCATTCCTATGGGAGTCATAACTAGAAGTGGAATTGTTGGGCTGTAGGGTATGAATATGTTCAGTTTAAGGAGATCCTGTCAAAGAGTTTTTCCAAAGAGTTGTATAAATTTACCATCTCAGCAACAGGGAATGAGAGTTCCAGTTGCTCCACAAGTTTGTCAGCTCTTGCTGTGGTCAGTCTTTTCCATCATAACCATTTAGGTGGGTGTGTAGTAGTATTGCATTGTGGTTTCAATGTGCATTTCCCTGGCAACTAAGGTGTTGAGCAATCTTTCATGGCTCATTGGCTACTTGGATATCTTTTTTTACAAAACTGTCTGTTCACATCTCCCTGCCCACAACTTTCTATTAGGCTATCTGGCTTATTGTTTTCTGGGAATTGAAAAAAAGAAAACATATTCTGATATGAGTCCTTTATTGGATATGTGGTGTGGAAATATATTTTCCCCCTCTATGGCTTACTATTTCAGACTGTTAAAGGTGTCTTTTGATAAAGACAAGTTCTTAATTATTCTTTTTTTTAATGGTTACACTTTGTGTTCTCTTTAAGAAATCTTTGTTTACCGTGAAGTCATGATGATGTTCTCCTATGCTTTTTCTGCAGGATTTACTATTTAATTTTCACATTTAGATCAGTAGTCCATCTGGAATTGATTTCTATGTATGGTGTGGGATAAGGAGGGTCACCATATATTTTCTCCACATGGAAATAGCTGACCCATCGCCATTTTTTGAAAAGATCATTTTTCCTCAGTGCATTGCAATGTCACTTGTGTCATAAATTAGATGACCATATATGTACAGTTCTGTTTCTAGACTCCCTTCTCTGTTCCACTGCTCAATCGGTCTGTGCTTCTTACGATGCTGTCTTAATTACTGTAGCTTGTTAATAGATCTGGGTACCTTGTAGTATAAGTTCTCTGGTTTTGTTATTATTCTTTAAGCCTGCCTTGGTTTTTCTTGGCCCTTTGTAGAGTGATGTTTTATTGTGTATTTACTTCAGGGGAAACTGGAACCCATTAACTAAATCAGTGAGGGAGTTGAGGCTCCTGGCTAAGGGAATAATAACATATGAAATAATCATTAGGATTATTAATAATCCTAATTATTAATAATTATAATAATTAATCCTAACAATTAATAATTGTTAGGATCTACATGGTGGGTTTCAGTATTAAATTCGATAGACTGACAGTTTTTATAGATATTTAAATGTGTTTTTTTAGAA
The DNA here is from genome assembly GCF_003676395.1 of Aethalodelphis obliquidens. Taxonomy (NCBI): domain Eukaryota; kingdom Metazoa; phylum Chordata; class Mammalia; order Artiodactyla; family Delphinidae; genus Aethalodelphis; species Aethalodelphis obliquidens. The sequence continues at coordinate 14,947,643 of NW_020837952.1, forward strand.
TGCTAATAAAAATCTTGCAATTAAAATTTCTAGGGCTCTAGTCTTGTCCCCCGTAGAAAAATGATAAAGAGCTTTTAAACTTTTAAAAGAGCGAGTGAGAAAAGTCAGGTCACACAATTCCTTACAGAGATTTCTGAGCTCAGGCAGAGTGACCTGGGCACACTTCGTAGATAAGGCTGTGTGTGTCCCTTACTGTACAAGCTCCGGAAGCTTGTGTTTCCATTCTCAGTACCAACGTAAGGACTTGACAAAAAGGGCATAATTCTGTCTACTAGCAGCAAGCTTTCAGGAAACTCACAAGGTTCATGTCCTACTTGCTGTAATAAGTGTAAATGAATCTGGCATTTAAGTGACCGATACCAATGAGAAAGTAGAACTATTAGCCACAAAGGGAGAAATGCTTTAGCCTGGTTATTAAAAAGATTTGGCATATACATGACTACTGCACAATCATCATATTCCATATCATTATTTTCCAGAAAGCCTGATTCCTCCTCCATCTAAAAATAGTCAGTGTCAGGTTTTTCTGAGTTGGATAAGTGATCCACACAGAAAATGGAATGAGTCTCCGACAGGTTCTGCTGAGGCAGAGAAACTACTTAAGTAGGAGTAAGTGTCTGCCAGACAGAAAAAGAATTCTTACTACTTAGGGTTCTTAACATCCCCAACCTGGAAGGGAACGTTCAGTCAGGAAGAGTTAATGGCTTAATGGCAAGACACAGACTCTGGCATCTTGTGCTAGGTTTAGCTTTACGGTTACATTAAAAGAAAGTACCCTAGTTCTCTAGGAACAGATCTGAAATAAGACAAATGAATACCAACCACGCAGACATCCTAAAAGCCAATTTACTTATAAGGTGCCAAAAATATACTTAGAAATACTTAAAGCATCTATATTTCTGACTGACCTTGGGCTTTTACAGGGGGTAAATGCAATATTAAAAAAGAAGCAACATGGGGCAAAGGTACAGGTCTAAAGACAAGGTTAGATAAAAAAAGAGAAACTATTTGACTACTATGTATTAAAACCACCAATCCCTTGTCAATGAAAAAGCAAAGAAAGCCTGACCAAGGCATCCACAGAACAAGGGCACTAAGAGGGCCCCCACTTGGGCCAATGTGACCAGTGGCTAGGAATACTAGGCACACTGTCCAGTGTCTTGAATTCTGTAGGTCCTCAATAATACTCATTTATGAATGTGACAAATGAAATTTTAAATAGAAAAGTTTGACATATAGCTGGAAGGGATAGAAAATAAGTTGGATGTCAGGATCTAAAAAAGTTTAGATAGGTTGGAATGATGGGTGAATATTCAGAAATTATTTTTAACAGGATGCACGATGATGTGCCTTACATTTTTACTGTAAGTTACAGTTTACAAAGTGCTTTCACATATTTCATCTTGCTTTTTTTCTCACAACAACCCTCTGGGATGGGCCTGGGCATTTTAAACAGCCTCCAGGTGATTCCGTCATAAAGTGAAGGTGCAGGGCTGTTGCTTTGGGCTGTAGGCTTGGTCGGCAGGAAGATGTCAGTTATTACAGGTGTTCAAATAGAGCTTGGTAAGAAAAGTTCTGAAGAAATTCCAGCATTAGATAGTGGTTCAAGCAAATGATGCTGAGATTCAATTACTGTGGTGTTATCAACTTTAAAGAACATTGTCTCCCAGGACCCTTACACGTCTTCAGAAACATGTTTTGAACATCATCTTTTCACCTGTTGGATTAGATAGGATCTTCTGTAGGCAACTGCTTCTTGACAAGGGCATTGGAAAGTGATAAACAGCACTTCACGCCACTGTAAGATATACTCCCACTAACAGAAATTGAAACAACTCCTGAAATACTTCAAAATACGAAAGTAGAAAACTTCTCTAAACCAGTAGAAACAGCAGAAAGTAGAGCCAACTCTTTTCGGTGGGAAATTGAGGATTTAAGGGAGCCCAAGGACATTCTGGACACGTCTGTAGAATTAAAAAAGGTGACAGTTTTTGCCAAAGGGTAAGAGCTAACAGACTGTTCCATTTTAAACCCTTCATCATGGAACCCCGACTTTGATGATGGTGCTGTATCTTTCATGGTATCTTTATTACGTTAAGAAGTGAACATAGACCCTGCTTTGGGAGTACACCTGTGGCCTTTTCCTGGGCTATCTATTCCTCCCCTCACTTGGAAGACAAGCTAGATCCTAACACTTCTGTTTCACTATGGAAATCTGGGCTGCAGATGTAGTGCCCAGGAATCTGTGAAGATGTCTCTGAGTATACTTGAGATATTAAGAGAGAAAAGAAAAAAGAAGTAGGAGTGGAATCTAAACACTGGTACAAATGAACTTATTTACAAAACAGAAACAGAGTCACAGATGTAGAAAACAAACCTATGGTTACCAGGAGGGATGGAAGGGAGGGATAAATTGGGAGATTGGGATTGACATATATACACTACTATATATAAGACAGATAACTAATAAGGACCTACTGTATAGAACAGGGAACTCTACTCAATACTCTCTAATGACCTATATGGGAAATGAATATAAAAAAAAGTGGCTATATGTATAACTGATTCACTTTGCTGTACACCTGAAACTAACACTATATATATAATCAACTATATCCAAAAACAAAACAAAACAAAAAAATAAACACTATATGTCTCAAATGAAAAAAAAAGAAGTAGGAGCATTCCTGGAAAATTATGCCACACTTCCTTAGTCTGAGTAACTTTTCCATAATTTGAATCAATAAAAATGCCTGAATGATTAAACACCAGTACATAATTAATTCATTGTCTCACTTTCTTCCTTCATACTGAGAACGCTCTTAGGTACTTAATGTTAAATATTTGATGTTCTGGGATTTTTTAATGGGGCGTTCAATAATGAACTTTTATTCAATAATGAACCTAAACAATTATATTTTAAATAATAAGATTTCACTTTTATTTTTAAATAGTCCCTGCAAAACTTTTATTTTTGAAAGAATATAAACTGAAATTTACATTTCAATTTCAGAATCTTATGTTTAGAACAAAACAAAGCCATATTCCATTAGTTTTTCTGCTGCTTTCAAAACTTTCATCCATACTTAAAACATTTATTGCTTCATAGACTGGCTATAATTACACTCAATCTTCTGTGGGCACAATATCAGATCTGTGAGGTTGAGCCTAGGTTTAACATGATATTATCTGTGTTATTTGGTGCAATTACTGTAATGTCTTTGAGACATTACTTCATTTATGAAAAATAAGGATAATAATGTATTAACTATTGAGTTGCTATGACAGAGTTAATGAAATGTATAAAGTACCTTGTACAACTCTTGGCAGAAATGAACCACACCAATTGTTAGTTCTCTCCTTCTCTACTATTTCTTGGGTTAAACCCAGGACATGCTGACGTTATCTATGCTGCTTAATTAATTTCCTAGTTGATGGTGAAAAAGTTACTGTCTTTACTTGGCCAGAGAAAGCTAGAGAAAGGACTATTAAATCAAAAAATTAAATTATAAGGGAACCCTCCTACACTGTTGGTGGGAATGTAAATTGGTACAGCCACTACGGAGAACAGTATGGAGGTTCCCTAAAAAACTAAAAATAGAACTACCATACAACCCAGCAATTCCACTACTGGGCATATACCCTGAGAAAACCATAATTCTAAAAGATACATGTACCCTAATGTTCATCGCAGCACTATTTACAGTAGCCAGGACATGGAAGCAACCTAAGTGTCCATCAACAGAGCAATAGATAAAGAAGATGTGGTACATGTATGCAATATTACTCAGCCATAAAAAAGAACAAAATAATGCCATTTGCAGCAATATGGATGGACCTGAGATTATCATACTGAGTGAAGTAAGTCAGACACAGAAAGACAAATATCATATGATATCGCTGATATGTGGAATCTAAAAAAGGGTTCAAATGAACTTATTTACAAAACAGGAGTAGAGTCACGGATGTAGAAAACAAACTTATGGTTAGCAGGGGTAAGGGGAGTAGGGATAAATTGGGAGATTGGGATTGACATATACACACCACTATATATAAAACAGATAACTAATAAGGACCTACTGTATAGCACAGGGAACGCTACTCAATACTCTGTAATGGCCTATATGAGAAAAGAATCTAAAAAAAAGAGTGAATATATATAATATATGTATAACTGATTCACTTTGCTGTGAAGAAGAAACTAACACAACACTGTAAATCAACTATACTCCAATAAAAAATTTTAAAAATTAAATTATTATTTATATACCTCCAAAACTTTTAGTGTTTGCATCTACATAACATGCAGTGATGTTGTCATCAAGAGAACTTCTAACAGAGAAGGAAGGCAGGATTAGGGAGCCAGAGAGCTTTGAGTGTATCGCTAGTTAGATTTTCATGCGTTGTTCCACTTACTTAGTTTTAAGTGTTGTAAATGATTTCAATATTATTCTCTCTGCAATTTCAGATTAGCCACACTGCTATGGATTGAGTTTTATAATCTATAGCTAATGAATCCATATCTTGGACAAGGTCCTAAAAAAAAAAATCCACACATGGAGGCTCTCAACTACAAATTATGAAAATTAAGCTAATTTTCATTTTTTCACAGGTGGGATGTTTAATATTCCTGCTAAATGATATCTTCAGCTTGACTGACCCCCCCTCAAACCTGTTTTAGACACCCCATATGCCTTCCCCAGTGTGAGAATTCTGCTGGAAAGTCTGCCGAGCTTGTACGATAATTCTGTTTGGATAGTAAGGCTTCAGTGAAGCCGATTCCACTGGTGAATGTACCACTCAGCACAAAATTGTCTTTTAAGGAATTCAAAAGATGTGTTCAAGTTACGGAAATCATCTCTGAGAAGTAGGGAGTCCCAGAGTCGCCCACAGCAGGTCTCCACACATGAGACATCTCAGATAATCTAAGTCTGAAACAAAACGTCAGAGGGTCCTAAGAAGCAGGCAACCAACAGTGATGAACCAAAGTATATAAGGCAAAAAGCCTGGTGGGACTTTACATGGGTGCAGCTGAAATATTACTTGAGTTCTCATGAATTAATGATAACTACTCCTTCCTACTCTCTGAGACAGAGTGTGTGACTTAGTAGTTTGTTTTTTGTTTTAACCTCTTGAGAGGCACAAAAATAAGCCAGAATGAAAGTCTCCAGTGGGCTAAAAATGTCAGGTCTCAGTACTCTGCTGGTGCAAATTTATGATGCTTACCTGAAACCACACCTGAGTGTCTAAGAGAATCTTACTTGTACCAGTGCCTACACGGCTGAGGCCTCTGTGGATGGCCTGGAACATGACGGGTTGGACAATACAATTGATTTACACTCCCAATTAGCAGCAACAGCTGTAACTAAAGAGAAACGGGGGTCCTCAAATGACCTACAGAACACCAAGGTTTCAAACAGCCATGATACCACAGCAGGGCACCTTTCAAAAGCCATATATTAGGGGTTTCTATCATGAAGACTCCTATTTGCTACTTGGTGAAAACAAGGGCCTTCTAAAATAGAAGGGCTGGACACAGGGTGATACAGGCCACTTTGTACTCTGATCCCAGGACTTCCTGATCTTCAAAGAACTGGAGAGAAATAATTTATTGCTTGTATACCAGTGCACCTTCTCTGGGGGTGTCTGGTCTGGTATATTCCCTAAAAGTCTGGATCTCCAGACGAATGTTTACTGTTAGACTCTGGAGCTATGGTGTTCTGGAATCACTGAAAATAACTAATGAAAATTTGGGCAAGAAATTAACTGTGGGTATGGGCCAATGATTCACAGAAAGCCCTTCCATGTAGCTCTGTGGGATTCAGGTACCCTGATGTTTTCACTGACAACCTAGAGGAAATGCTTCTTGAAGGGAAGGGAAAGGAAGGGAAGGGGGTGGTGAGGGGAGGGGAGGGGAGAGGAGAGAGAAGAGAGGGGAGGAAAGAATGGATAAGATTAACAGAATAGCAATACAAATTGGTTACTTAAAGCTTTATTGCATCTTTTACTACTACTTTTGGACTCCTTCAGAGAAGAGTAAATATTTACTCTCAACTTAGTGAAATAAGTGGATGTGCTGGTTTTAAGCTGTCTGCATTTCATTCCATCAACAAATATTTAATGTGCACCTTTTCTGTGCTTCAGGCATACACTGTGCATACAGTGGTTAAAAAAATATATAATGTCCCTGCCCCTGCCCTTATGGTGCTTATAGTTTAGTGAAGGAGACGGCAGATTAGCTCACCAACGAATTAGCATTTTAATGGTGATAATTACTGTGAAGTAAAAGTAAGAGTTCCCTGGGTAAATAAACCAGGGAGACCTAATTTAGACAGGGTGTCAGGGAAGTTTTCTCTGAGGCAGTGACATGAAAGTATATGTACAAAATAGCCGGGTAAAGAATGTGAGTTTGTTCACGTGCAGCTTGGGGAGGTGTTGGCAGAGGGAACTGAGCTTGCAAAGTCCCTGAGGATAGGAGCCTGGTATGTGGGAGGAGCTAAAAAAAAGAGCCTTGGGAATCAGAGAAGAGAGCTTCTGGGAAACCATGGAGAGTTGAGATGGGGGAGAGCATGCAGGGATTCAAAGGCATGGCATAGAGTTTAATTTTATCTGAAATTTAGTAGATGACAATTGAATGAGAGTGACACGATTCCATGCATGCTATGTAAAGGTCTCCCGGGCTTCTGTATGAGCATGGATTTGAATGAAGAGGGAGTCAAGAGTGGAGATGGGCACAAGCTGGGAGATGGCTGGGAGAGACAGGGTGGTGTATGTGGGTGAGCGGCGAGGATAAGTGCGAGGAAAGTGAAGATGGAGACAAGGAGGGTGGCTGGAAGGAGGAGAGTTGGACCCTGTGGAAGAGCTAGGTATAAATGGAGTGGGGGAAAATGAAGGATGACCCAGACTGTTGATTTGAGAGCTGCTCAGATGGAGGCACTAATGCCTGAGATGGGGAAGATGGGAGGGGAACAGGCTAAGGGGAGAAGTCAAGTTCAGTTCTAAACATTTAGCTTTAAGAATTACCATATAAATGTTGCATTAAGACTGCTCTGATGGAACAGACTGTGGTTGCCAAGGAGGAGGAGGGGTAGGGATGGACTGGGAGTTTGGGATTAGCAGATGCAAACTATTATATATAGAAAGGATAAACAACAAGGTCCTACTGTACAGGACAGGGAACTGTATTCAATATCCTGTGATAATCCATAATGGAAAAGAATATGAAAAAAGAACGTGTGTGTGTGTGTGTGTGTGTGCGCGCGTGTATAACTGAATCACTTTGCCGTACTGCAGAAATTAACACAACACTGTAAATCAACTATACTTCAATAAAATAAATTTAAAAAGAGACTGCTCTGATGGTTCATTTGCTTTAAGCAAAGGTTCTAGAATCAGACATAATAGTTTGAATTCTGACTCTCTTCTTTTCTACCTGGGCAAGTTCTTTTACTTCCTCTGATTCCTGAAATAGGGATACCTATGCCTATCTCTTATGGTAAGAATACAATGAGATAATGTTTATAAAATTGCCTTGCACATAATAGGTACTTAGTAAAATGCAGTTACTATTACTGTAATTTGCTAATAGCAGCATATTATGTTAGCGAGAAGGATGAATTTTGACTTTGACATTTATAAACTGTGTCATCCAGGCAAATAAGGAACCTTAAATTTCTAATTTTTTTTTTTTTTGCGGTATGCGGGCCTCTCACTGTTGTGGTCTCTCCTGTTGCGGAGCACAGGCTCCGGACTCGCAGGCTTAGCGGCCATGGCTCACGGGCCTAGCCGCTCCACGGCATGTGGGACCTTCCCAGACCGGGGCACAAACCCGTGTCCCCTGCATCAGCAGGCGGACTCTCAACCACTGCGCCACCAGGGAAGCCCAAATTTCTAATTTTTAAAACAGCCTACTACCCTCCTTTCCTACATCACAAGGTATATACAAACAATAATTTCTACTCTAACATCTTTGATTTAGTCTTGATCCCATAGATCCCACTGACAGGTCATGAGAAGCCTTGGAATGAAAGATTCTTTTCTCGTACCATAAGGAAGAGAAGATCAGGAATATTAACAGTCTGTGACTACAGGAGCTCTGTGAAAAAACAGCACTGTGAAGAGAAGAGTGAACTGGGGGAAAGGCCTTATTGAAGGTCAGTCTCATGTATGTTCACTGAGAAGGAACAAAAAGTTCCCTAAGATGTTCAAATGTTAACAACAAAGGTCTTATCTAATATTTCTGAACTGTAACCTTCAACATAAAACATTAAATGTGTGATGACCATGAAGTCTATAAAGCCATCTATGTTTTTCAAGAATGTATTTTGATGTGCTCAATTAAAATGTGAATGAATTCACTAGCTTTGTGTGAACCGACCTATCGTAGAAGTCTTGTGGATCCTTATACTCATCAGAAAGTGCCAGACTCCTGTGGTCAACACAATCCTTTCAGGTTTTCTCAAAAAAAAAACAACACAAGAGGAAGCTTGGTTTCCTTAACAGGTAATAGAAGGATAAAATAGGATTGCAGTTGTGAAGTACACTATAAGCTAAAAGAGCTCTAAATACATGAGGAATTATGTTGAACATTATTAAATTTAGGGGAATGATAGTCTCAACGTCAAATACTCTTCATTTACTTGTTCATTCAATTCTTCAATCAACCAAGAAATAAGTGTCTTCCATGTATAGGGCACTACAAAGGATACAGTATGGGTATGAAATAGTCCCTGTTTCCAAGGAGTTTATAACATCATAGAGGAGTGATAGTCACATACACAAATAACTAGACTACCACACTGATGGGTTAAAGACTATGAGGTGTATAAACAAGATATTATGGGAGTTAAGGGGAGAGAGAGATTGCTGCTAGCTAGGTTTCCCAGGGCTCCTTGGTGTGAGCCCTCCCAGAGTCCACCATTAGCCCCACCAAAGAGCTGGGTAGACTCCAGTGCTGGGTCGCCTTAGGGCAAACAACCAACAGGGAGGGAACCCAGCCCCATCCATCATCAGACAAGCAGATTGAAGTTTCACTGAGTTCTGCCCATCAGAGCAATAGCCAGCTCTACCCATCACCAGTCCCTCCCATCAGGAAGCTTGCACAAGCCTCTTAGATAGCTTCATCCACCAGAGGGCAGACAGCAGAAGCAAGAAGAACAATTCTGCAGTCTGTGAAATGAAACCCACATTCACAGAAAGATAGACAAAATGAAAAGGCAGAGGGCTATGTACCAGAGGAAGGAACAAGATAAAACCCAGAAAAACAACTACATGAAGTGAAGACAGGCAACCTTCCAGAAAAAGAATTCAGAATAATGATAGTGAAGATGATCCAGGACCTTGGAAAAAGAATGGAGGCAAAGATTGAGAAGATGGAAGAAATGTTAACAAAAACCTAGAAGAATTAAAGAACAAACAGAGATGAAAAATAAAATAACTGAAATGAAAAATACACTAGAAGGAATCAATAGCAGAATAACTGAGGCAGAAGAACAGATAAGTGACCTGGAACACAGAATGGTGGAATTCACTGCTGCACAACAGAAAAAAGAAAAAAGAATGAAAAGAAATGAAGACAGCCTAAGAGACCTCTGGGACAACATTAAACGCACCAACATTCGCATTATAGGGGTCCCAGAAGGAGAAGAGAGAGAGAAAGGAGCCGAGAAAATATTTGAAGAGATAATAGTTGAAAACTTCCCTAACATGGGAAAGGAAATTGCCACCCAAGTCCAGGAAGCGCAGAGAGTCCCAGGCAGGGTAAACCCAAGGAGAAACATGCCGAGACACATAGTAATCAAATTGACAAAAATTAAAGACAAAGAAAAATTATTAAAAGCAACAAGGGAAAAATGACAAATAACATACAAGGGAACTCCCATAACGTTAAGAGCTTATATCTAAGCAGAAACTCTACAGGTTAGGAGGGAGTGGCACGATATATATGAAGTGATGAAAGGAAAGAATCTACAACCAAGATTACTCTAGCCAGCAAGGATCTCATTCAGATTCTACGGAGATATCAAAAGCTTCACAGACAAGCAAAAGCTAAAAGAATTCAGCACCACCAAACCAGCTCTATAACAAATGCTAAAGGAACTTCTCTAAGTGGGAAACACAAGAGAAGAAAAGGACCTACAAAAACAAACCCAAAACAATTAAGATAATGGTAATAGGAATATACACATTGATAATTACCTTAAATGTGAATGGATTAAATGCTCCAACTAAAAGACATAGACTGGCTGAATGGATACAAAAACAAGACCCATATACATGTTGTCTACAAGAGACCCACTTCAGACCTAGGGACACATACAGACTGAAAGTGAGGGGATGGAAAAAAGATATTCCATGCAAATGGAAATCAAACAAAGCTGGAGTAGCAATACTTGTATCAGATGAAATATACTTTAAAATAAAGAATGTTACAGAGACAAGGAAGGACACTACATAATGGAAGGACACTACATAATGAAGAAGGGATCAATCCAAGAAGAAGATAAAACAATTATAAATAAATATGCACCCAACAAAGGACCACCTCAATACATAAGGCAAATGCTAACAGCTATAAAAGAGGAAATTGACAGTAACACAGTGATAGTGGGGGACTTTAACACCTCACTTACACCAAAAGACAGATCATCCAGACAAAAAATTTATAAGGCAACACAAGCTTTAAATGACATAACAGACCAGATAGATCTAATTGATATTTATAGGACATTCCATACAAAACCAGCAGATTACACTTTCTTCTCAAGTGCACATGGAACATTCTCCAGGATAGATCATATCTTGGGTCACAGATCAAGCCTCGGTAAATATAAGAAAATTGAAATCATATCAATCATCTTTTCCGACCACAACGCTATGAGATTAGAAATCCATTACAGGGAAAAAAGCGTAAAAAACACAAACACATGGAGGCTAAACAATACATTACTAAATAATCAAGAGATCACTGAAGAAATCAATGAGGAAATCAAATAATACCTAGAGACAAATGAAGATGAAAACACGATGATCCAAAACCTATGGGATGCAGCAAAAGCAGTACTAAGAAGGAATTTTATAGCAATACAATCCTACCTCAAGAAACAAGAAAAATCTCAAATAAACAAGCTAATCTTACACCTAAAGCAATTAGAGAAAGAAGAACAAAAAACCCCCAAAGTTAGCAGAGGGAAAGAAATCATAAAGATCAGATCAGAAATAAAGAAAAAATGAAGGAAATGATAGCAAAGATCAATAAAAATAAAAACCGGTCCTTTGAAAGATAAACAAAATTGATAAACCATTAGCCAGACTCATTAAGAAAAAGAGGGAGAGGGCTCAAATCAATAAAATTAGAAATGAAAAACGAGAAGTTACAACGGACACTGCAGAAATACAAAGCATCATAAGAGGCTACTACAAGCAACTGTATGCCAATAAAATGGACCACATGGGCGAAATGGACAAATTTTTAGAAAGGCATAACCTTCCAAGACTGAACCAGGAAGAAACAGAAAATATGAACAGACCAAACACAAGTAATGAAATTGGAACGGTGATTAAAAATCTTCCAACAAACAAAAGCCCAGGACCAGATGGCTTCACAGGCAAATTCTATCAAACATTCAGAAAAGAGCTAACACCTATCCTTCTCAAACTCTTTCAAAATATAGCAGAGGGAGGAACACTCCCAAACTCATTCTACGAAGCCACCATCATCCTGATACCAAAACCAGACAGAGGTACTACAAAAAAAAGAAAATTACAGACCAATATCACTGATGCATATAGATGTAAAAATTCTCAACAAAACACCAGCAAACCAAATCCAACAACACAAAAAAAGGGTCATACACCATGATCAAATGGGATTTATCCCAGGGATGCAAGGATTCTTTAACATACACAAATAAATCAATGTGATACAGCATATTAACAAATTGAAGAATAAAAACCATATGATCATTTCAACATTTGCAGAAAAAGCTTTTGACAAAATTCAACACCCATTTATGATAAAAACCCACCAGAAAGTAGGCATAGAGGGAACTTACCTCAACATAATAAAGGCCTTATGTGACAAACCCACAGCCAACATCGTTCTCAATGGTGAAAAACTGAAGCCATTTCCACTAAGATCAGGAACAAGCCAAGGTCGCCCACTCTCACCACTGTTATTCAACATAGTTTTGGAAGTTTTAGCCACAGCAATCAGAGAAGGAAAAGAAATAAAAGGAATCCAAGTCTTAAAAGAAGAAGTAAAACTGTCACTGTTTGCAGATGACATGATACTATACATAGAGAATCCTAAAGATGCTATCAGAAAACTACTAGAGTTAGTCAATGAATTTGGTAAAGTAGCAGGATACATAATTAATGCACAGAAATCTCTTGCATTCCTATACACTCATGATGAGAAATCTGAAAGAGAAATTCAGGAAACAGTTGCATTTACCACTGCAACAAAAAGAATAAAATACCTAGGCATAAACCTACCTAAGGAGACAAAAGACCTGTATGCAGAAAACTATAAGGCACTGATGAAAGAAAGTAAAGATGATACAAACAGATGGAGAGATATACCATGTACTTGGATAGGAAGAATCAACATTGTGAAAATGACTATACTACCCAAAGCAATCTACAGATTCAATGCAATCCCTATCAAACTACCAATGGCATTTTTCACAGAAGTAGAATAAAAAATTTCACAATTTGTATGGAAACACAAAAGACCCCAAATAGCCAATGTAATCTTGAGAAAGAAAAACGGAGCTGGAAGAATCAGGCTCCCTGACTTCAGACTACACTACAAAGGTACAGTAATCAAGACAGTATGGTACTGGCACAAAAACAGAAATATAGATCAATGGAACAGGATAGAAAGCCCAGAGATAAACCCCCGCACATACGGTCACCTTATCTTTGATAAAGGAGGCAAGAGTATACAATGGAGAAAAGACAGCCTCTTCAGTAAGTGGTGCTGGGAAAACTGGACAGCTACATGTAAAAGAACAAAATTAGAACGCTCTCTAACACCATACACAAAAATCAACTCAAAATGGATTAAAGACCTAAATGTAAGGCCAGACACTAGAAAACTCTTAGAGGGAAACATAGGAAGAATACTCTTTGACATAATCACAGCAATATCCTTTTTGACCCACCTCTTAGGGTAATGGAAATAAAAACAAAAATAAACAAATGGGACCTAATGAAACTTAAAAGCTTTTGCACGGCAAAGGAACCCATAAACAAAATGAAAAGACAACCTTCAGTATGGGAGAAAATAATTGCAAACGAAGCAACTGACAAAGGATTAATCTCCAAAATATACAAGCAGCTCATGCAGCTCAATATCAAAAAAACAAACAACCCAATCCAAAAATGGGCAGAAGACCTAAATAGACATTTCTCCAAAGAAGACAGACAGATTGCTAACAAACACATGAAAGGATGCTCAACATCACTAATTATTACAGAAATGCAAATCAAAACTAAAATAAGGTATCACCTCACACCAGTCAGAATGGCCATCATCAAAAAATCTACAGACAATAAATGCTGGAGAGGGTGTGGAGAAAAGGGAACCCTCTTGCACTGCTGCTGGGAATGTAAATTGATACAGCCACTATGGAGAACAGTATGGAGGTTCCTTAAAAAACTAAAAATAGAACTGCCATACGACCCAGCAATCCTACTACTGGGCATATACCCTGAGAAAATCATAATTCAAAGAGTCATGTACCACAGTGTTCATTGCAGCTCTATTTACTATAGCCAGGACATGGAAGCAACCTGAGTGTGCATCAACAGATGAATGGATAAAGAAGATGTGGCACATGTATACAATGGAACATTTACTCAGCCATAAAAAGAAACGAAATTGAGTTATTTGTAGTGAGGTGGATGGACCTAGAATCTATCATACAGAGTGAAGTAGTCAGAAAGAGAAAAACAAATACCGTATGCTAACACATATATATGGAATCTAAAAAAAAAAAAATGTTTCTGAAGAACCTAGGGGCAGGACAGTAATAAAGACACAGACGTAGAGAATGGACTTGAGGATATGGGGAGGGCGAAGGGTAAGCTGGGACGAAGTGAGAGAGTGGCATGGACATATACACACTACCAAATGTAAAATAGATAGCTAGTGGGAAGCAGCCGCAGAGCACAGGGAGATCAGCTCCGTGCTTTGTGTCCACCTAGAGGGGTGTGATAGGGAAGGTGGGAGGGAGATCCAAAAGGGAGGAGATATGGGGATATATGTGTATGCATAGCTGATTTACTTTGTTATAAAGCAGTAACTAACACACCATTGTAAAGCAATTATACTCCAATAAGGATGTTAAAAAGATAAAGGGTACAAACTTTCAGCTAGAAGATGAATAAAGTCTGAGGATCTAATGTAAAAATTGTGACTACAGTTGATAACACTGTATTGTATAATATGCTAAGAGTGTAGCATCTTTACACCATGTATGTGTGTATCAAATTATCACGATGCACACTTTAAATATCTTACAGATCTGTCAATTACACCTTAATAAAGTTGAAATAAAAACAAAACAAAAAATTACACTACGGTCATTCTTGTTTAATACGGCCAACAAGAAATCCGTAGTAACCAAAAGCCCTCCCCCGCTCTTCCTATGGAAGGAAAAGTCATAAAATAAATAATTATTAGAGAATTGTGTAAGTTTTAAAAATCTTGAGTAAATTATGTCAGCACAGATTTGGTACCATCTGTACCCCTTGACTCTGTAACACAGGCCTAAGGACTGATATTCAGAATGATGTCCTTGATAACTGTATGGGCCTCTACCAAAGACCCAAGTATCTTTAATATATATTCTCAAAAACATTATTTAGAAATATTTTCAGCTAACGTTTAAGCAAAATAAGTATTCTGATGAATTTTAGAAAATAAAGCCATCCAGAACACATCATTTTTCAAACATTCTTTCTACTGAGGACTCAATGTTGTCATGGAATAAAGCCTCAGCTGCTGCTTAATCCAGGGTAGTGGGAGACCTGAGGTTCATTTTAGGGAAGTGGAGCATGGAAACCGTGAACTTTAATTCCCTGGTAGTCAACAAAAGTTTAGGTTAGTTATGATAAACACTTTACATGTATTCACTCGCTTAATCTTTTCATCAATCCTTTGAAGAAGTACTGTTATCATCCTTATATTAGAGATGAGAAAGTTGAAGCTTGGAGAGGCTAAGTAACTTGTTCAAGGTCAACAGACAGCCAAGATTCAAAACCAAGTTTGTCTGACTTCAAAAGGCATTACATTTTACTAAAGTTATTGTTTTCAGAACTTTTGCCCCGAGATGTTCAAGCTTTCCTTATATTTTATGTTATTTGGCTTCTAACATCAGGGCTCTGAGACCCAATCATTTGGTAGTACATTTTGACATAATGAAGTGGAGGGTTTTTTCCCTACAAACATTTAAAATAATTAGTTCATATTTATTGAGCACATATTATGGGCCAAACACCACATATGCATTAACTCTTTTTCTCCTCACAGCAACTTGTGAGTGTGGTAGTATAATTACCACAGTTTTACAAAGGAAAAATCTGGCCTCCAGGACTCCACACTCTGCCTTGGTTCTCTGTCTCCATCACTTGATGTTCCTTCTCAATTTATTTCAAAGGTTCCTCATCACCTTTCTGATTTGTCACTACTGGAGAGACCCAGAGCTCCATCCTTGGGTCTTGCTTTTCTCTGTCCACGGTCACTTCCCTAAGGTGCCTCGTGGTTTTAAGGTCCATCTCTGTGCTGATGACTCAAAAATTTATACCTCCTGCCCTAAACTCTGCACTAAATTCCAGGCTTAATGACCCATCTGTATACTCCATACCTCCACTTGGATGATGGATAGACACCTCAAACATAACATATCCAAAACTGAACTCTTACTTTTCCCCCAG
Source organism: Aethalodelphis obliquidens (assembly GCF_003676395.1). Lineage (NCBI taxonomy): Eukaryota > Metazoa > Chordata > Mammalia > Artiodactyla > Delphinidae > Aethalodelphis > Aethalodelphis obliquidens. Next base: position 14,963,585 of record NW_020837952.1, read on the forward strand.
ACCTATTCCTACCAGTCTTATCTCAATACATTTTCTTTAAAATTTTAACAAAGACTAAATTCAACTTTAGTTAATAAAATTGATAATTTCAATAGCTTTCCCAGACTACTGAATTTGCTAAAATTTGTGATCTGAGATTTACTAGAAAATATATCTCATTCCAGTGATGAGATATCAATATCTCTGCACAGGCACACACGTGTTTCCTACAAAATAATTTGTGTACTTTTAATAGCATATAAAGAAACTCAATATTTATATTTATGATTATAGACACACACATGCTTCCTAAGATATAATGTGACATAATTTTAATAGTATGTAAATAAATGAAGGTATTAAAAGTAAAATAATGCAACAGGGATGTTCAAGTGGCAAATGAAAAGGTGCTTCATATCATTATTCATCCTGGAAATATACATTCAATTTGCCATGGGATATCACTACATACCCATAAGAATAGATAACATGAAACAGACTGAGAATACCAAGTGCTGGTGAGGACGGGAAGTAAGGAAAATTCTCGTATGTGTGGCATCTATTACTTTCATCACCTGCTTTGGGAAAGTGCCATTCTTTGTCTTGTTCTGTTCAACACACATTCCTTCCTGCCCTGCCAAAGAGCAGAGGCTACACTATATCCCTGGACATAGTGATTACTGCAGTGGTCAGCATTTGCTCCAAGCTAAGTCACTCAGCATCTTTTAGGGGAGATTCAGTTTCATTTCTTTTTCTGGCATTATGAACTCACAACATAATATAGACCTGTGGCTGCCTGGGACCATCTGGTCATGACACAAGGAGAGCCTTTCCCAGGCAAAGAGACCTGAGAGGCAGAACACCTGTGATATTACTGAACTTCTTCTGAAGTCAGGATATATCTTGACTCCCCACTTTTACAAGCTAATCAGTTCCCTCTTTAAATTATTCTAAATTGGTTTCTGCCATTTGTACCTGATGGCAACTTCATATACCAATGATCTATTGCTCCTCATTTTCCTAATTTAAGATCTTAAGCTTTCTATTGCAATTTTTCACCTATTTAGCTTTATCTAGGAGTGACAGAAAGGTGTCTCAGTGGAGGTCCATGAACTTCAAGTTTTCTACATTCTTTCATAATTTTATTTCCTTTGTACTTCTAAATATCTCCTGGCTTCCTTTAAAGATAAATAGCTTTTTACTTTAAAAGTTTAATTATTGAGGATTTTTATATCACAATGAGCTCGACAGGGTAAATAGCATTATTCTTATTTTATAGAAGTAAAAGATGATATGAAGAAATGAAATCATTGAGTCTAATATCTAGGGAGATTGGTAAAAGGAAAGGTTAGTTAATATTTTATGAACAATAATTCTAATTGAAAGTATCCTATACTCTGATTTTCTAAGGTACCATTTTTACTTCTTTCCACAAATTGTCATTCTCAATTATCTGACCTTATCTATACCTAATCCCATTTTAACCCTGTTTTAGAAAAACAGGATTGAAAAAAGCAAGAAGGACAAAACAGAGAAAGGATAATAATTACAGGGGAATACTGAAAACAATCCAAGTAAGACGATTAGAATATAGAAGGGTATTAACAAGTGAGAAACCGAGAATAGAGTATAAAAAAAATAATTGGGGGGCTACCCTGGTGGCGCAGTGGTTGACAGTCCGCCTGCCGCTGCAGGGGACACGTGTTCGTGCCCCGGTCCGGGAAGATCCCACATGCCGCGGAGCTGCTGGGCCCGTGAGCCATGGCCGCTGAGCCTGCGAGTCCGGAGCCTGTGCTCCGCAACGGGAGAGGCCACAACAGTGAGAGGCCCACGTACCACACACACACACACACACACACACACAAATAATAATAATTGGGAGGCTAGAAAGGGAAGGAGAAAGAAAGGAAGACAGAGCATGAGCAACACAGTGGGAGAGAAAAGGCTGAGAGCAAGTAACCAAGTGCAAGAGAGTTGAATGGAAGAGAAGAGAGAAAAAGGAATTTAAAAAGACATAAAAAACCCAAGTCAAAGTTTGCTCATTTGCTGTATAAAGTTAGCAAAACTTAAATAATACAATAAATGTAGTATGCAGATAAATAATTTTCCAAAAATGCGTCTTTTTATGATAATAAGAGCTCTTATACTAAGACTTTAAATTCAAAAGTCCTATCCTGGAAAAGGGAACACTCTTGCACTGCTGGTGGGAATGTGAATTGGTACAGCCACTATGGAGAACAGTATGGAGGTTCCTTAAAAAACTACAAATAGAACTACCATATGACCCAGCAATCCCATTACTGGGCATATACCCTGAGAAAACCATAATTCAAAAAGAGTCATGTACCAAAATGTTCATTGCAGCTCTATTTACAATAGCCCAGAGATGGAAACAACCTAAGTGCCCATCTTCGGATGAATGGATAAAGAAGATGTGGCACATATATACAATGGAATATAACTCAGCCATAAAAAGAAACGAAATTGAGCTATTTGTAATGAGGTGGATAGACCTAGAGTCTGTCATACAGAGTGAAGTAAGTCAGAAAGAGAAAGACAAATACCGTATGCTAACACATACATATGGAATTTAAGAAAAAAAAATGTCATGAAGAACCTAGGGGTAAGACAGGAATAAAGACACAGACCTACTAGAGAATGGACTTGAGGATATGGGGAGGGGGAAGGGTGAGCTGTGACAAAGCGAGAGAGAGGCATGGACATATATACACTACCAAATGTAAGGGAGATAGCTAGTGGGAAGCAGCCGCATAGCACAGGGAGATCAGATCGGTGCTTTGTGACCGCCTGGAGGGTTGGGATAGAGAGGGTGGGAGGGAGGGAGACGCAAGAGGGAAGAGATATGGGAACATGTGTATATGTATAACTGATTCACTTTGTTATAAAGCAGAAACTAACACACCATTGTAAAGCAATTATACCCCAATAAAGATGTTAAAAACACAAAACAAAACAAAACAAAAACAAAAGTCCTATCCTGAAATCTGGTGTGAAACTAGATACAATCAGACTAGCTAGCCCAGATGTCGAGTCCAGTATATTTAACAACTTAAGGTATGATTTAAAAAATCAGTAGGCATGTGATAGATTCTTTATGAAATCTATTAAATTATATTAGGTAACTTTAGAAAAAAAAAATATTTATATCCTAAGAAAAATACTAGTTCCAGGGCTTCCCTGGTGGCGCAGTGGTTGAGAGTCCGCCTGCTGATGCAGAGGACGCAGGTTCGTTACTCGGTCCGGGAAGATCCCACTTGCTGCGGAGCGGCTGGGCCCGGGAGCCATGGCCGCTGAGCCTGTGCGTCCGGAGCCTGTGCTCCGCAACGGCAGAGGCCACAACGGTGAGAGGCCCACGTACCGCAAAAAAAAAAAAAAAAAAAAAAAAAAAAAAAAATACTAGTTCCAAATTAAAAAAAAAACCAAGGAACTTTGATACATCAGAAAGGGCAAATAAACTACTAAGAAGAGTTTTTACAAAAAACTGATAAGAACTAATATCCCTAAAATACAAATAGTTACACAAATCAATAGAAAAATTAATACAGGGCATAAGCAGACAATAGGAGATGAAAATGGCTAGTGTTCATACAAAAAAGCATTTAGTCGCACTAGAAATTTTTTTAAAAAGTAAACTAAAATATAAATGCAATTTTTACTTAAATCAGAAAGATTAAAACCAATACTATTTAGTGTTGTATCTGGTGCTCTGTTGAGACAGGTACACTTAAAACATTGCTGGTAGTAATATATTATAAAGTAGGATAAGCTTTCTGGAGGACAATTGGAATTATGTACCAAATATTTAAAAAAAGAAATATGCCCTTCGACTTAATGAAGTCAGATACACAGACAAAGATTTGGGTTAAATCTTTCATTCCAGTTATCTATAATAGCAGTCTGTTGGGATATTCATTCCAACAGACTGGATATTCATTCCAGTTATCTATAATAGCAGTCTGTTGGGAAATGGTTATGTAAATACAGAATTTATTTTTGGGTGTGGTATAAAGTAGGAGATTAATTGAATTTTTTCCCATGTGGCTAACTAATTGACCCAGTATCATTTACTGACTAGCTCAACCATTCCCCACTGATGTAAGACTACACCTCTGCTTACATATCTGTAGTGGTCTGTGGCATTCAATTCTCTTCCACTGGGTTCTTTATTACCTCATGTAAATATTACATAGACTTAATGGCACAATTTTAGACTGAGTCTTGATATTGGATAGAACAAGTTTCTCTGCTTCCATATTGTTTCAAAAACATTTTGGCTGTTTTCCCCCTCCCACTTTTCTTACATTTTAGAAACAGCTTATTAAAGTCCTCCAAAGATCCTTCTGGGATTCTGAATAGAATTTATGGATGCATTTGAAAGAAAGGATATATTTTAGATATCAAGACTTCCCACCCAAGTTCATGATGTAGGTCTTCATTTGTTTAAGTATTCTTTACGTATATGCATATCTGTATCTATATCAATATCTATATCTAATGGGAAGATACAACTTTTGTTGTATTTATTCCTTATAGGAACCTTATTATTTTATTGTTGTTATAAATGGTATATTAAAAATTAACTTCCTGGTTTTGGCTGGTATATAGAAATGTAACTGATTTTTGTATACTGATCTTATATCTAGCAACTTAGAGAAACTTTTAATGAGTTTCCTTCCTGATGGCACTTTCCCCTATATTAGGGGGATATCTGAGAACTCTGAGGTATGAAAATTGTCAGGCATGATTCAGAATGTGAATGTGAGTAGGGAAGAAGGAAGACAGGTGAGTCATCCTCTCCCCTCCTGACTCTGGTAATAATGAGATATGGAGGGCTCTGCTCTGAAATGGTGCCCATCCCCAGAGGGGGAGCCCTTGTCTCTCTGAGGTGGGCTGCTCAGAACTTACAAACTGTTGCTGTATTTAGTTTGGGAACTGGTTCCTTCTCATCCTTCAGGTTTTTGCCTACCTGTCACCTCTTCACTGACTCCTGATTGGCATCTGTCAGCCCTCACCTGTGCCTGCCCTTACTCCCTATTACAGAATCCAGTTCATGCCTTTCATGGTAGGTAATGATCACTTTCTGAGTGTTTATTTGTTTGGTCATGTTCCTGTTTACTGTCTCTCCTCCTTGTCAATTGCAAACTTCATAAGAGCAGAGACCAGGTCTGTTTTGTTTATTTCTGTACTCTTGGTACCTGTCACTTAGCTTAAATATTAAAAAAATATATATTTGTAGACTGAATGAGTTAAATATGTCAAACACCTGTTTCAATTTTTAATGTGAATAATAAATTGGATCATCAGTTAAAATATATCTTACTTGTATAATTTTATTTTGTCTTCCTAACTGCCTTTTAAAATAGGCACTGCTGGTTTCCATGTGACAAATGAGGTAACTAAGGCACAGTGAAATAAGTAACAGGGTGCAAACTAATAGCTAGAAATCAGTAGAATTGAAAACAGAACACAAATCATCTAACTCAAAAGCCATACAAAACAATAAAAAGAGAAAGAAAAAAGGGAGAAAGAGAAGACAAGAGAAAGGAAGAATAGAGAGAGGAAAGTTCATTCATTCCTGACCTTTCCATCCTAAGGGCATATCATACCACTTATTCTGCTAAGAACTCCTTAACTCACACTTTAAGTCTTTTAGGAAGCCTCATACCTCTCAAAGACATTTCAGGCCAGTAGACAGATTAAGAATACGTTCAAGCAACACTGTTCTACGTGAATCATATAGAGCAGGAAATAAAAGGAGTTTACAGTTACAGAATAAGTGTTTTTTTCTTGGCTACATTTTACCAGGACAAAACTTGCTGGTAAAGTCAGGCACACAATCAAGTCTGATAATTGTAAGAAGTATTTACAACATGATTTAAGTTTCAGTTTCACGTTCCAGTTCATTCTCTCATAATTTATCTGCCTTAGTCAACTATACACAAAACTTTGGCTCTCTCTTCACACTGAAAAGCCACGTGAGAATATCTTTCCAATTGTACTACAGTTGAGAGGGTAGAAATAGAATTACTTTCTATTGGAATCATTATTTCAAGAAAGAATATTGTACTCAACTTTCATTTTAATCAATGATACTATTTGTCCCCTTTCCTTTCTTTGTCCCTAAGTCTGATGATAAAATGGTAATTTCCATTAATTCTGATCAGCTGGCTTCACTCTGTGACGTAAAAAGAAGGAAAGGAATCCCCTACTGTTTCCAGTCTCCATGTAGTAAAAGACAAAGTACTAGCCCTTAAGTTAATAACACCACTTTTGTGACTTGGAGGGGGAAAACACTTTCCTGCCAAAGGGTAATCCACGTATAAGAGCTGATTGCTAGGTGAAACACACTGACAGAATGAGATGTTATCATAGATTCTATCAACACAAGAATTCAAAATCGCTGAGGAGTCCTTCTCACCTCTTTCTGAACTCAAACAGAATAATATGGTATTGATGAAATTCTGTCTGCTACAGGTGGACATAACAGTTCCTTCTTAATCCAAAGTGGTTTATCAGGGATGGACAGTGACATGATGTAGAGCTTAGTTAGAGATCCCAACCTCAGGATCCGACATACCCATGACCGAGACATCATATTCGATCAGCAGCGTCGCTTCTTGTCCACACTGTTTGAGAATACTCATGGCCTCAGCGTGCGTGGTTCCAAGAAGCCGAATTCCATCCACACTGAGCAGCCTATCACCAGGTTTGATTGTGCCCTCTCTGAAGGGAGAATAAAGAAACAGTCATTAATTTAGCATCATGGGGCTTAGCATTAATAGTCACTCAGCCAAAGAGGCTCTTTCACACACATGCTACCATCTATCCCATTTGCATTTCCTTTTAAGCATCAAGTGTGACATTAAGAGGGTAAAGAGGTAACCCTGACCAGAAAGTTGCTGCAATATGAAAATCAGTAATAAGAAAATAACTACACATTAGCAAATAACCAGGTCACCCACGATGAACTCTTGGGGTGTAAAAGTAACAAAGGCACATTTTCTCTTTTCTAGGGTTTTGCCAAAATGTCTAAAATTGATTTATTAGAGCCCAAGAAATAGCACTCACCTATTTTCCCAAAGCCAGGTGAGCAGAAAAGTCTGCCGGTTTCATTCAATTTATCACCAGTGAACCCAAGCTGGATAGGGAATGCTGGTGAAAAATTTCCCTAGTCTGTAAATTTTCCTACTGATTTATAAGGCCATTTGACGATCATTAAATTGATTCAGTCTCACATTCAATGGAAAAGGCAGGCAAATACTATTCTCCCTTCTGTGGCCATAGACACTCAAGGCACTGGGAGAAGATGCCTCAGGACAGTCATGACACCACTAAAATGGAGCCAGAGAGCCTACCAGATTATAACCCTCCTGCCTCAGGGAGGGTCAATGAAGATAAGAAAATCAGATGCGGGGATTACAAGTTTAGGATTTGGAAAGAATAAAAATGCTGTCTTAAATATCTTTCACCCAGCAACTCTCTATGTGTTTTGACTCTAAATTTTTATCTTAAATTCTTAGATTTCCTTTCGTCCTCCATTAATTTGGTAATACGTTGCTCACAAACTAGTAGCCTGCTCCTGACATTTCTGTCAACCCAAACTCTAGAATGTTATTAAGAAATAGAAATATTCTCATTTGCTTCAGGAAGAATCATTCACAAGAAAAGGCAGGAGAAGGAAAAAAAAATGGCAAAATTTCCTTGGAAATTTTCACTTTGTATTATCCTCTGCAAAGGCAAATACACTTTAGTGCAGAGGAGAACCCAGTGTCTCCATATTTTCTCATTTTATATTAAACATTGACTTAAAAAACAAACTGAGCTAACGGTATGAGCTTTGAAGGAAAATAAATCTGAATTTCTATCCTAGCTGGCAAGTCATTTAACGATACTGGGCGTCAGTTTTGTCACCTGTAAATCTGGATAAAAATACCTGATTTAGTGGGTGGTTGTGAAGATAAAATAAGATAATGTCTGCCAAGTACTGAGCACAGTTCCTGGCCCATGGTGGTCACTCATCAAGCAGTATTTATTATTATTATTACTATTTCGAGTGCTTAAGAAAGGTTTTTAAAAATCCATCCTAGGCTGAAACATAGTGCAGAGTCAGGGGTAATCAGTGCGTTTTCCTCCTCTCCTTCAACTATATCTAGTGGCAGGCATTGTGTTCCCTACCATTATGGAGCAGACTTTTCGCTGTGGGAAATTAGTACAAAGATAAGCATCTCTTGAGACATCTAAGTTGTGAGTTTACTTGGGACCCCCAAGGTTTATTGTAGGAAAGCTGAAGGAGCTTCTATCAGATATTCAAATTAGCCAGGAAGAGAATGCTCTAAACGCTAACACTGACAATATTCCTTCCCTTTTACTAAAAGTCGCTTCTATTCTGACACACAAAATCATCATCAAAGGGTGATAATCATGATAAGGACGTTGGCAATAGTAAGAGTCAGAGAACACCACCACCTGTCTTTTCAGGTTAGGATATTACCAATTGGAGAGGACGCATTTCAAGGACCTGCTGTTAAAGGGCCAGCTGCCTTTTTTTTTTTAATAATTAATTTTTATTGGAGTAGAGTTGCTTTACAATGTTGTGTTAGTTTCTACTGTACAGCAAAGTGAATCAGCTATACATACACATATATCCCCTCTTTTTTGGATTTCCTTCCAGGATGAAAGGCCTCCTGCAAGGCACCATAAATCTCTAATCTTTGATAAAACAAAAAACCTTGAAAGGTATGCATTATCACCTACATTTTACAGTTGGAGGGAACTGAGCTTAGAACTGTTAAGTCATTTGCCAAAGACACAGGGTAGCAAGCATTGAATCTGGAGTCAAACTTTCTTCTGATTCTGCAGCCTGAACTCTTTTGTTTTCACATTCCAACATATTTACTTAAGACCTATCTGTTACTATGAAATTTCTAATTCATCAACTTCTATGCCAAAGTCCCCAGCTTTATTTAATCTATTTGGATAGTGACACAGAAAGATGAAGTTTACCTGTCAGCAGGCCCTCCAGGACGAACACATGTTATTACAACCGGACGAGATTTATTTCTATCATCATGTGCTCCCCCTAGCAAAGAAAAGGAATACGGCTCAAAAAATGCTCTCATGGCTGCCATTAAAAAATTCACTTACAAAATGCCAGCTGAGAAACTGAAACAAATGTTATTGTTGTATATGGAGGAATACTTATAATGTTTCCTTCTGGCACATAACAGACTTAAAAACCTTATTCATTTTATACAGAATACATTGTTGAAGTCAACATTTCTCCTCCTCCCAATAAATATATGGCTGTAATCGGGGTGAGATATAAAATGTTTAACAACTACTGTGATAAGAGCATCAAATAATTATAAATACTAGCCCAATTAGAACAGCTGCTGGCTATAAACAAAGTGTAGGTGGGTATATTTGGTGTCAATCAACCTGGGCTGTTATACTGGTGAGTCAACAACGTGACATGAAGCAAAAACTAAAGGAAAAAAAAATCCAAATATTAAAAAAAAGAAAAATTCGAGTGGCTGAAGTGGCCTCCATTAAAAACGGGGTGTTCAAAATATTAGTGCATTCTAAAAGCACTACATTTTTAGTGCCCACCACATTTCTTTTTTAACATTTTTATTGGAGTATAATTGCTTTACAGTGGTGTGTTAGTTTCTGCTTTATAACAGTGTGAATCAGTTATACGTATATATATATCCCCGTATCTCTTCCCTCTTGCGTTTCCCTCCCACCCTCCCTATCCCACCCCTCTAGGTGGTCACAAAGCACTAAGCTGATCTCCCTGGGCTATGCGGCTGCTTCCTACTAGCTATCTTTTTTACATTTGGTAGTGTACATCTGTCCATATATACACTACCACTCTCTCACTTTGTCCCAGCTTACCCTTCCCCCTCCCCGTATCCTCAAGTCCATTCTCTAGTAGGTCTGCGTCTTTACTCCCATCTTGCCCCGAGGTTCTTCATGACCGTTTTTTGTTTTTTAGATTCCATATATATGTGTTAGCATACGGTGTTTGTTTTTCTCTTTCTGACTTACTTCACTCTGTATGACAGACTCTAGGTCCATCCACCTCACTATAAATAACTCAATTTCGTTTCTTTTTATGGCTGAGTAATATTCCATTGTGTACACATGCCACACCTTCTTTATCCATTCATCTGTCAATGGACACTTAGGTTGCTTCCATGTCCTGGCTATTGTAAGCAGAGCTGCAATGAACATTGTAGCATCCCCCACATTTGATGTGGGCTTTTTTCAAAAATTAATTAATTTATTTTTAGCTGTGTTGGGTCTTCATTGCTGTGTGCGGGCTTTTTCTAGTTGAGGTGAGCTGGGGCGACTCTTGGTTGTGGTGCACGGTCTTCTCATTGCAGTGGCTTCTCTTGTTGTGGAGCATGGGCTCTAGGCGTGTGGGCTTCAGTAGTTGTGGCATGTGGGCTCAGTAGTTGTGGCTCGCGGGCTCTGGAGCGCAGGCTCAGTAGTTGTGGCGCATGGGCTTAGTTGCTCCACGGCATGTGGGATCTTCCCAGGCTAGGGCTCGAACCCGTGTCCCCTGCATTGGCAGGTGGATTCTTAACTACTGTGCCACCAGGGAAATTCCTGATGTGTTTTGATGTTACATTTTACATCTTTTTATTTTGTATCGCTTAACAAATTTTTGTAGTTACAGCTAATTTTGCTACTTCTGTCTTTTAACCTTCATACTAACTTTGTAAGTGGTTGATCCACTACCTTTACCATATATTTGACTATACCAGTGAGATTTTTTCTTTCATATATTTTCTCATTTATATTTAGGGCCATTTCTTCTCAGCTTAAAGTTGTCCCTAAAGGGACATTTCTTGTAAGGCCAGTTTGGTGGTAATGAACTACTTTTGCTTTTCCTTGTCTGGAAAACTCTTTATCTCTCCTTCAATTCTGAAAGTTAACCTTGCCAGGTAGAGTATTCTTGGAAGTTTTTTCCTTTTAGCACCTTGAATATATCACGTCACTCCCTCTGGCCTGCAAATTTTCTGCTGAAAAATCAGTTGATAGTCTTACGGGAGTTCCCTTGTATATAACGAGTTGTCTTTCTCTTTCTGCTTTGAGTCTCTCTTTATCTTTAACTTTTGACGGTTTAATTATAATGTGTCTTGGTATGGATCTCTTTGGGCTCATCTTGTTTGGGATTCTCTGTGCTTCCCAAACCTGGATGTCTATTTCCTTCCACAGGTTAGAAATGTTTTCAGCCATTATTTCTTCAAAAAACTTTTCTGCCCCTTTCTCTCTCTCTCTTCTCTTTCTGGGACCGTTATAAAGTGAATGCTAGTATGCTACATGTTGTCCCACAGTCCCTTAAGTTATTCTCATTTTTAAAAATTCTTTTTTCTTTTTGCCATTCTGTTTGGATGATTTCTACTACCTTGTCTTCCAGGTCACTGATCTGTTCTTCTGTTTCAACTGGTTTGCTATTGAATCCCACGAGTGCATTTTTCAGTTCAGTTATTGAATTCTTCAGCTTTATGACTTCTGTTTGGTTCTTTCTTATGTGTTCTTTCTCTTTGTTGAAGTCCTCACTGTGTTCTTCATTCTTCTCCTGAGCTGGGTGAGCATCTTTATGACCACTACTTTGAACTCTTTATCAGGTAAATTACTTATCTCCATTTCATTAGGTTTTTTTTTTTCCTGAAGTTTTATCTTGTTCCTTTATTTGGAACATTTTCTTCTGTTCCCTCATTTTGCTTGATTCTCTGTGTTTGTTTTGATGTATCATGCAAAACAGCCATCTCTCAGTCTTCAAAGATTGTCCCAGTCTCGATGTGGCCCTTTCATAATTTCTTGGGGAGTAGGAATTCAGCTGTTTCTGGGGTTCTTTTCAGAGTAAACTGTTTTATGTGTAGCTGTATGTTTGTTGTGTCTGTGGGAGGAACTGAGTTCAGGATTTTCCTACCAACCATCTTGAACCACCCTCTATCCACTTCCACTTTCTTAACTAGTGTTTGCGTGACCTGATTTCCTCATACATCACCATCCTGGCTGCCCATCTGGATGGTCTCTAGTTTGCCAGTATTTGATAAATATGAATGTTACCATCATACGACATATTTTGGTTGTTTTTCTAATTTTATATTTTATACAGCATGTTCTTATTAGTTATCTTTTTTTTTTTTTTTTTTTTTTTGCGGTACACAGGCCTCTCACTGTGGTGGCCTCTCCCATTGCAGAGCACAGGCTCCGGACGCGCAGGCTCAGCAGCCATGGCTCATGGGCCTAGCCACTCCGTGGCACGTGGGATCTTCCTGGACTGGGGCATGAACCCGTGTCCCCCGCATCGGCAGGCAGACTCTCAACCACTGTGCCATCAGGGAAGCCCTAGTTATCTATTTTATACATATTAGTGTGTATATGTCAATCCCAATCTCCCAATTCACCCCACCACCCACCCCCCCGCTTTTCCCCTTTGGTGTCCATACGTTCGTTCTCTACATCTGTGTCTCTATTTCCGCCTTGCAAACCGGTTCCTCTGTACCATTTCTCTAGATTCCACATATATGCAGTAATATACAATATTTTTCTCTTTCTGACTTACTTCACTCAGTATGACAGTCTCTAGGTCCATCCACGTCCCTACAAATGACCCAATTTCGTTCCTTTTTATGGCTGAGTAATATTCCATTGTATATATGTACCACATCACCTTTATCTATTCATCTGTCGATGGGCATTTAGGTTGCTTCCATGACCTGGCTATTGTAAATAGTGCTGCAATGAACATTGGGGTGCATGTGTCTTTTTGAATTATGGTTTTCTCTGGGCATATGCCCAGTAGTGGGATTGCTGTGTCATATGGTAGTTCTATCTTTAGTTTTTTAAGGAACCTCCATACTGTCCTCCATAGTGGCTGTATCAATTTACATTCCCACCAACAGTGAAAGAGACTTCCCTTTTCTCCACACCCTCTCCAGCATTTATTGTTTGTAGATTTTCTGACGATGCCCATTCTAACTAGTGTGAGGTGATACCTCATTGTAGTTTTGATTTGCATTTCTCTAATAATTGGTGATGTTGAGCAGCTTTTCATGTGCCTCTTGGCCATCTGCATGTCTTCTTTGGAGAAATGTCTATTTAGGTCTTCTGCCCATTTTTTGATTGGGTTGTTTTTTTTTTAATATTGAGCTGCATGAGCTGTTTATATATTTTGGAGATTAATCCTTTCTCCGTTGATTCATTTGCAAATATTTTCTCCCATTGTGAGGGGTGTCTTTTCATCTTATTTATGGTTTCCTTTGCTGTGCAAAAGCTTTTAAGTTTCATTAGGTCCCATTTGTTTATTTTTGGTTTTATTTCCATTATTCTAGGAGGTGGGTCAAACAATATCTTGCTGTGATTTATGTCAATAGGAGGTTCTTCCTATGTTTTCCTCTAAGAGTTTTATAGTGTTCAGTCTTACATTTAGGTCTTTAATTCATTTTGATTTTATATTTGTATGGTGTTAGGGAGTGTTCTAATTTCATTCTTTTACATGTAGCTGTCCAGTTTTCCCAACATCACTTATTGAAGAGACTGTCTTTTCTCCATTGTATATCCTTGCCTCCTTTGTCATAGATTAGTTCACCATAGGTGTGTGGGTTTATCTCTGGACTTTGTATGCTGTTCCATTGATCTATATTTCTGTTTTTGTCCCAGTACCATATTGTCGTGATTACTGTAGCTTTGTAGTATAGTCTGAAGTCAGGGCATCTGATTCCTCCAGCTCCATTTTTTTCCCTCAAGATTGCTTTGGATATTTGGGGTCTTTTGTGTCTCCATACAAATTTTAAGATTTTTTTGTTCTAGTTCTATAAAAAATGCCATTGGTAATTTGACAGAGATTGCATTGAATCTGTAGATTGCTTTGGGTACTATAGTTATTTTCACAATGTTGATTCTTCCAGTCTAAAAACATGGTATATCTCCCCATCTGTTTGTGTCATCTTTGATTTCTTTCATCAGCATCTTAGAGTTTTCTGAGTACAGGTCTTTTACCTCCTTAGGTAGATTTATTCCTAGGTATTTTATTCTTTTTGTTGCAATGGTGAATGAGATTGTTTCCTTAATTTCTCTTTCTGATGTTTCATTGTTAGTATATAGGAATGCAAGAGATTTCTGTGCGTTAACTTTGTGTCCTGCAACTTTACCAAATTCATTGATTAGCTCTAGTAGCTTTCTGGTGTCATCTTTAGGATTATCTATGTATAGTATCATGTCATCTGAAAACAGTGACAGTTTTACTTCTTCTTTTCCAAATCTGTATTCCTTTTATTTCCTTTTCTTCTCTGAGTGCCATGGCTAGGACTTCCAAAACTATGTTGAATAATAGTGGTGAGAGTGGACATCCTTGTCTTGTTTCTGATCTTAGTGGTAATGGTTTCAGTTTTTCATCGAGAATGATGTTTGCTGTGGGTTTGTTGTATATGGTCTTTATTATGTTGAGGTAGGTTCCCTCTGTGCCCATTTTCTGGAGACTTTTTATAATAAATGGGTGTTGAATTTTGTCAAAAGCTTTTCCTGCATCTATTGAGATGATCATGTGGTTTTTATTCTTCAATTTGTTAATATGATATTTCACATTGATTGATTTGTGTATATTGAAGAATCCTTGCATCCCACCTGATCATGGTGTATGATCCTTTTAATGTGTTGTTGGATTCTGTTTGCTGGTATTTTGTTAAGGATTTTTGCATCTATATTCATCAGTGATATTGGTCTGTAATTTTCTTTTTTTTTGTAGTATCTTTGTATGGTTTTGGAATCTGGGTAATGGTGGCATTGTAGAATGACTTTGGGAGTGTTTCTTCCTCTGCAATTTTTTGGAAGAGTTTGCAAAGGATGGGTGTTAGCTCTTTTCTAAATGTTTGATAGAATTCACTTGTGAAGGCATCTGGTAGTGGACTTTTGTTTGTTGGAAGATTTTTTAAAAAAAATTTGTTCATTTAATTAAGTAATTAATTCATTTTTGGCTGCATTGGGTCTTTGTTGCTGTGTGCAGGCTTTCTCTAGTTGCAATGAGTGGGGGCTACTCTTCGTAGTGGTGCGCAGGCTTCTCATTGCGGTGGCATCTCTTGTTGCAGAGCACAGGCTCTAGGCACATGGGCTTCAGTAGTTGTGGCACGTGGGCTCAGTAGTTGTGGCTCGTGGGCTTCAGAATGCAGGCTCCGTAGTTGTGGCATATGGGTTTAGTTGCTCTGTGGCATTTGGGATCTTCCCAAACCAGGGCTCGAACCCCTGTCGCCTTCATTGGCAGGCTGACTCTTAATCACTGCACCACCAGGGAAGCAGTTGGAAGATTTTAAATTACACTTTCAATTTAATTACTTGTGATTGGTCTGTTCATATTTTCTATTTCTTCCTGGTTCAGTCTAGGAAGGTTATACCTTTCTAAGAATTTGTCCATTTCTTCCAGGTTGTCCATCTTATTGGCATAGAGTTGCTCGTAGTCTTCTCATGATGCTTTGTATTTCTGCAGTGTCCATTGTAACATCTCCTTTTTCATTTCTAATTTTATTGATTGGAGTCCTCTCCCTCTTTTTCTTGATGAGCCTGGCTAAAGGTTTATCAATTTTATTTATCTTCTCAAAGAACCAGCTTTTAGTTTTATTGATCTTTGCTTCTATTTCATTTATTTCTGCTCTGATCTTTATGATTTCTTTCCTTCTACTAACTTTAGGTTTTGTTTGTTCTTCTTTCTCTAGTTCCTTTAAATGTAAGGTTACATTGTTTATTTGAGATGTTTCTTGTTTCTTGAGGTAGGATTGTATTGCTACAAACTTCCCTCTTAGTACTGCTTTTGCTGCATACCACAGGTTTTGGATCATCGTGTTTTCATATTCAACTCTAGGTATTTTTAAATTTCCTCTTTGATTTCTTCAGTGATCTCTTGGTTATTCAGTAACATATTGTTTAGCCTCCATGTGTTTGTGATTTTTACGTGTTTTTCCCTGTAATTTATTTCTAATCTCATAGCGTTGTGGTCAGAAAAGATGCTTGATACGATTTCAATTTTCTTAAATTTACCGAGGCTTGATTTGTGACCCAAGATGTGATCTATCCTGGAGAATGTTCTGTGTGCACTTGAGAAGAAAGTGTAATCTGCTGTTTTCAGATTGAATGTCCTATAAATATCAATTAGATCTATCTGATCTGTTGTGTCATTTAAAGCTTGTGTTTCCTTATAAATTTTCTGTCTGGATGATCTGTCTTTTGGTGTAAGTGAGGTGTTAAAGTCCCCCACTATCATTATGTTACTGTCAATTTCCTCTTTTATAGCTGTTAGCATTTGCCTTATATATTGAGGTGCTCCTATGTTGGGTGCATATTTATTTATAATTGTTATATCTTCTTCCTGGATTGATCCCTTGATCATTATGTAGTGTCCTTCATTGTCCCTTGTAACATTCTTTATTTTAAAGTCTATTTCATCTGATATGAGTACTGATACTCCAGCTTTGTTTGATTTCAATTTGTATGAAATATCTTTTTCCATCCCCTCACTTTCAGTCTGTATGTGTCCCTAGGTCTGAAGTGGGTCTCTTGTAGACAACATGTATATGAGTCTTGTTTTTGTATCCATTCAGCGAGCCTGTGTCTTTTGGTTGGAGCATTTAATCCATTCACTTTTTTTTTTTTTTTTTTTTTTTGCGGTACACGGGCCCCTCACTGCTGTGGCCCCTTCCGTTGCGGAGCACAGGCTCCGGACGCGCAGGTCCAGTGGCCACGGCCCACGGGCCCAGCCGCTCCGCGGCACGCGGGATTCTCCCGGACCGGGGCACGAACCCGCATCCCCTGCATCGGCAGGCGGACTCTCAACCACTGCGCCACCAGGGAAGCCCAATCCATTCACTTTTAAGGTAATTATCGATATGTATGTTCCTAAAACCATTTTCCTAATTGTTTTGGGCTTGTTTTTGTAGGTCCTTTTCTTCTCTTGTGTTTCCCACTTAGAGAAGTTCCTTTAGCATTTGTTGTAGAGCTGGTTTGGTGGTGCTGAATTCTCTTAGCTTTTGCTTGTCTGTAAAGCATTTGATTTCTCCATAGAATCTGAATGAGATCCTTGCCGGCTAGAGTAATCTTGGTTGTAGCTTCTTCCCTTTCATCACTTTAAATATATCGTGCCACTCCCTCCTAGCTTGTAGAGTTTCTGCTGAGAAGTCAGCTGTTAACCTTATGGGAGTTCCCTTGTATGTTATTTGGTTTGTTGTTTTTAATAATGTTGTTGTTGATTTTAATAATTTTTGTTTGTCTTTAATTTTTGCCAATTTGATTACTATGTGTCTCGGCGTGTTTCTCCTTGGGTTTATCCTGTATGGGACTCTCTCTGCGTTCCTGGACTTGAGTGGCTATATCCTTTCCCATGTTAGGGAAGTTTTCAACTATAATCTCTTCAAATATTTTCTCAGGTCCTTTCTCTCTCTCTTCTCCTTCTGGGACCCCTATAATGTGAATGTTGGTGCATTTAATGTTGTCCCAGAGGTCTCTTAGCCTGTCTTCACTTCTTTTCATTCTTTTTTTCTTTATTCTGTTGCATGGCAGTGAATTCCACCATTCTGTGTTCCAGGTCACTTATCCATTCTTCTGCATCAGTTATTCTGCTATTGATTCCTTCTAGTGTACTTTTCATTTCAGTTATTGTATTATTCATCTGTTTGTTTGTTTTTTAATTCTTCTAGGTTTTTGTTAAACATTTCTTGCATCTTCTTGATCTCTGTCTGCATTCTTTTTCCGAGGGCCTGGATCTCCTCACTATCATAGTTCTGAATTCTTTTTCTGGTAGGTTGCCTATCTCCACTTCATTTCATTGTTTTTCTGGGGTTTTATCTTGTTCCTTCATCTGGTACATAGCCCTCTGCCTTTTCATTTTGTCTATCTTTCTGTGAATGTGGTTTTCATTCCACAGGCTGCAGGATTGTAGTTCTTCTTGCTTCTGCTGTCTACCCTCTCACCATCATGTAACATTTAATGTTTGTCTGGTAGAACAGAGTGCCATTTCCCAAATTTGGCACTGGTAAAGAGGTCAGCTTAAAGAACCTAAGAGAAAATTTAAAAGGCATTCACTGTTCTTGATGAAAGCAAATGCTTCCTTTATGTTCATTGCTATTACAAGAGATTTATTCAGTCTGGTTGGTAAAATCTCTATTTCAGTATTTTCTTTCAATCAATTTGATGGATTCTTTTAAAATTCTTCCTTAATTAAAAAAGAAAATTCAGAATTTTTTCAGAAAAAAATTTTTTTAATGAAAATCATGATGATAAGTTATAGCACATGTTTAACCATATTTATATAAATACCATTATGTAACTTCTTTTTTGCAAGGTGATCATAAAAAGATAGGTGTACTTTCCCCTGAGGGGTATTGATTTAGAAGAGGAAAGAGGCTGAAGACAGCAAGAACCCTTTCCACTATATTGATTTGGAGGTCCAAATACAAGTACGTAACAGTGAATACATGTTAAAGTGTGAGACAGATAACTCTAAATTTATTGGTATGTGACATTTTGTCATTATTTGAAATAATGAGCCAAGTTTAGTTTGTGCTTCACTTACGTTCTAGATGTTTGGAGCTGTAAAGCATAATAAAGACCACTCAGAGACCAGTGGTATTTTCAATCCTGGTTGCCCATTAACATGACTCACCTGGCATGCTATTAGAAAAATATCAATGCCAGGGACACCATGCAGACCAAATCTGAATATTGGGGTCCATATGTTAAATGAGTACACATACCTACAATTTTATAGTTGAGAATGATTAGAGAAATTTCCTCATCCAAAGTGAAAAGCAAATTAGTGGCAGAGTGATTTTTCCTTTCTTTAAAAAAAATTTATCATAATTTTTTTCATCTATTTAAAAAAATTTTTTATTGGAGTACAGGTGATTTACAATGTTGTGTTAGTTTCTGCTCTACAGCAAAGTATCTCCACTCCTTTTTAGATACTCTTTCCAAATAGGTCATTACAGAGTATTAATTAGAGCTCCCTGTGCTCTACAGTAGGTCCTTATTAGTTATCCATTTTATATATAGTAGTGTGTATACCCAATCTCTCAATTTATCCCTCCCTCCCTTCCCCCCCCCCAGTAACTATAAGTTTGTTTTCTACATCCGTGACTCTCTTTCTGTTTTATAAATAAGTTCATTGAGTTTTCCTGTTAACCTAAACCATCTTCTGGCTTGATGGCAAAAGAATTAACAGAAATTTAACTCTCCATGATATAGGCCAGAACATCATTTTTCATTTTATGGGGACAAGTTTCTATCATTTGGGCAGTGAAGGTGTTTGGATCTGTGACATATAGCATTAGAAACGTAATTCCATTCATCAGCTAAAAGCCTGGTTTTTTTAAAAAGATCCATCCTAATTGGGTAAGAAGAAATTCTCCAGCATTAAATGAATATGCTTCATCTGCAATATCTTCTCCTCCCTCTTCCCTGAATGTCCTGGTATTCCCCATTGATCTAAGTTAAGCTCAAATCCCATCTATGCTATAATGTTTTACCTGCCATGATAGCATTTATCCACAGTACTTTCTCATTCTGCAACTCAGTTTGCGATTAACCAATAACTCTTAGGGGATGGGCAATGGCCACCTTTTGAGCAAGAAGACCCTCCAGATGGGCCTCAAATTGATTTGAAAATATAAGTTCTTTATTTATTCTCATTAAAAATTATGTAAGGGGCTTCCCTGGTGGTGCAGTGGTTGAGAGTCCGCCTGCCGATGCAGGGGACACGGGTTCGTGCCCCGGTCCGGGAAGATCCCACATGCCACGGAGCGGCTGGGCCCGTGAGCCATGGCCGCTGAGCCTGCGCGTCCGGAGCCTGTGCTCCATAACGGGAGAGGCCACAACAGTGAGAGACCCGCGTACCACAAAAAAAAAAAAAAAATTATGTAAAATTTGACACATTTTTATGTTCAACTGACATACTAAGGGAGTTATTAAAACCTACAAAAATTTGGTACTCATAAACTAAAATTGGCTTATTATTACTAAGGTTTTAAAACCAGTATAATACCAAGAAGTCTGATGTCCACACAAACCTAGGCCTCATTCATTCATTCTTCCATTTATTAAGTGCCTACCATGTACTAGGTAGGAGTCTAGGCTCATATTAAAATATTCTTACTACGCATGCACACATGGCTATTTGAAATTCCTGCCAATTGTGGGAAGGACATTTGTTAGCATCATATCATCAGTTGTCTTGAGGTGGTTGTAGATTGCAATTGCTTCTATTCTTTTTAGTTCTTAAGTGATAAATTACTGTTGGTTTAGCTCTTTCATTAGCAATTTGATTTTTTATTGATTAACCATACAGCAGCTAGTGATGAATATCTGCACCAGCAGTATTTTTTACTGAAGCATTTCAATAATCAGGCTTGTAGGAATGCGAGTCAAGCGTGCCTCTCTTTCATATTTATATTTCAACACCAGATTTGTATATACCACCCTCCAAGCTAAAATTACTTGTACACTGACTTTTCATTATATTCATCTAGTTTTTTTGCACAGAAATTTGAAAATGGTTAAGGTAAATGATCTTGGGGTCTGTCGCTCCACCTAAATGTAGGACTTGCTTAGAAAAGTGTAATAACTACTGGTCTAAACCATTCCATGGGTTCCTGGTTGCCTGTTTTCTCTAATATTCATTTGGGCACTTTATCAACTTACATCTTAAATTCACTGGACTGTAATCTCCTGTAGATAGGGGTCCTGTCTCATGACTCCATAGTACTCTGCCTGATGCTGACATGTTGACATGTCCTTAATGAATATTTGATTGACTGATTTTCTTAATGATGCACACAGAATTGAACCTAATGCCCAAAGCTCAGTCATTAAGGCAAGTCTGTATAAGTGAACACATCTGTTTTATTCCTTGATGCATGTACATTTATTAAGATGCTTAGTTAATTTTAATTAATGTCTTAATAATTTTGATAGAATTTTGACTCTGGTGAAGTAGAAAATGTAATAGGTAAAAACAAATTTTAAAAATCAAGAAATGTTAAAAATTCCTGATGCTTACCTAGCTCCCTATTGAACCTCATTGTCATACTAGGAATTATGAGTTATTAATGTATGTGTAGTCTTTTTTTAATAAATTTATTTATTTATTTTTGGCAGTGTTGGGTCTTCGTTGCTATGCGTGGGCTTTCTCTAGTTGTGGCGAGTGGGGGCTACTCTTCGTTGCAGTGCACGGGCTTCTCATTGGGGTGGCTTCTCTTGTTGCAGAGCATGGGCTCTAGAGTGCGCGGGCTTCAGTAGTTGTGGCACACAGGCTCAGTAGTTGTGGCTCGCGGGCTTAGCTGCTCTGCGGCATGTGGGATCTTCCTGGACCAGGGCTCGAATCCATGTCCCCTGCATTGGCAGGTGGATTCTTAACCACTGCGCCACCAGGGAAGTCCCTTGTATGTGTAATCTTTAAGGGATGAAATTACTAATAAGAAAACTAAAATAATAAAAGCCAGAATTACAGCTCAGAATTAATGGTTTTATAGACAAGTTGGAGTCACCTGACATTTTTGTTATTCATATCATTCCAAAACAAGATGAACTGAGCTGATGCACGTCAGGTGGAAGCTACAGTAACGAGATGTATTTTAGGAGAAAACAATTTAAACAAAGTTACTTAATCCTAGTGCATTAAATCAAATCATCCACATTCATCAACATTTTTGACTCAGTGATACAGAAAAGTATAAAAGGCAAGACAAAAGACATGTTGACAAGTGGCAAATCAGTAGGATGACTGTGAGTTCACAAGGTTTACAAATAATGGCTTCTTGTTCTGTATTAACAAACTGGAATAAATTAGCTCATCATTTGGATTCCAATTTGATTCCCAATTACTGCTTTATTTCTTGAAAGAAAAATGGGTGCAAATATTATAATGTGACTTTAGGCACTGAAAACATCAGTTTTTTTTAGGATGACTTTCTAGTTCACTCCCAGTATTTCAATGACAAATTCTCCAAGAATATCTGTTAGTTCTATTTTCTAACCGCCACCTACCTCGTATTACAAAACCAAAGGTATTGCCTTCTTTATGTAACGTGACCTCCACCGTTCGGAAAATAACACTCGATCCTTGAACGGCTGAATGCAGGAAAGAGAGAGGAAATGTAAGTCTTACATCATAATAACATCTCTGGATTTTTTGATAGGCATAAAATACTACAGATCCCCTGTTGCAAATAATTCTTGTTGAGTAATAAAACAGCAAAAAAGTCTGTTTTTAAAGAAAATGTTACAAAAAGTAATTGGAATGACATACAAATACCATAAAATAGTCATGTGCATAAATGACTTATATAGGTCCAGGTGGAATCAAAATCAGAGATACTTCCTTTCCTCCCGTGTAGCCAGTTTTTAGACAGAGCATAATATTCACATTGTTAAAATTCTATATAACGAGAGAGACAATCTTCATATGATAAATAGAATTGTTTTCCCTTTGTATAATGCAAAAATAATATGATTTTTATAAAACATATGAAATAATTATTGTCTTTATATTTATTTTTGCAGCTAGAACAAGAAGGAAAAGTAATACTCTCAGATTACCATTAACAGGTTAAGCTGATGCAAACTGATTTTCTGACATGATGCATAGCAATTAAACAAAGACAACAGCAACCTGAATGAAACTTGGAGAGAAAAAGAAATTCGAAGTACATTCAAAATATTATTACTGACTAATAAAATAAAGATCTACTTAATTTTACTTGATACTGTCATGCTTAGGTTGTGTTTGCCTCATTATTGATCTCATTTCACAAAATAAAATTCCATTGCCAAGTTGCTATCTCTAATTACATTATACACGAGGGGATAAGTTATATGAAGTTATATGAATAGTAACTAAACTACCCTTTAAGACTGTTTTTTCAAGAAACTAGTGAGTAATTCTGATTATACAGTATACTCTTGCTAGATTTAAAAAAATATTTTATCATTATGGATACAAGGATATTTTTATTCATGGAGACAAGGGTTGGCAATCTATAGAATTTGATGGTCTTAGCTCCTTGTCTTGAATTTGTACAGTGATGTTCAATTGTCTAAGGCTGTGTTCATTATCAATGACACATTTTTTACGTTGTTACTAGATCCTGAAGGGCTTAATACATCAAGCTGTCAACGAGAAACATACAGACAGAATTTAAAGGTATCTTTGAAAAGAACGTTTCTTGCCATTGACAGAAATAGGAAGTAATTTTAATTAAGCATTAATTATAATTATTTTTTAATTATCAGAAATTCTGAATCCTCAAAGGAATGGACATGATTATGAAAAGTACACAGTTAAATTCACAAAACTGCACACAGCCAGCTGAGACATAAAGTACAATAAGAACTTGGATCTGCTAAAAAAACAACATAAACCTACAGCTGAACAAAATGTTTTGGTACGCTGCTGATTTAATTAAATATCATATTCTTGCTATCAGGGGAATTTCAGTTTATTCTAATCAGCTAGGAACAGTGCATACAAATAGCTGAAAGTGTTGAGGTACGGTATTAATTAAATGTAAAAAACTGAGTTCAAACCAAATGTTTTCTTATTTCCATGACCCAACAAGCCACTTGAAGAAACTGGTTAAGAACATGATCTTTCCGTTCTATTAAGGAAAAGATATGGAGAGAAATAATTAATGAGCATCTACTGTATGCAAGGAACTCTGCAAAGTGGTTTACAAATTTTATTTCATTTAATCATTAAATCAACTTTCAATTATATACAACCAAATTCTAATTCTGGGCCACCTGTCCTTGTTGGCTGAGTGTCTGTTCTGGGGATGCAAAGCACTGTAATTTCAATTTTGCTTGAACTAAATCTTGCTGACCATAAAATCTTACAAACAAATCTAAAGTCAATATAAAGACTTCGGGGATTATCTACAGCTTTAGATTATCCACACTCTTGCTGTTCATCATTTACAAAGATAAATGGGAATGTTGACTACATTTTAATATATTTAATGAAATAGATTTGGTCTTTATAATTTATATTTGCATGAATGGCTCTTGGCGACTAGGTTTTCATATTCAGCACCAGACATCCTGTTTGGCCACATGAATTTTACTCATTACTTCACATGTGTGTATGTGGACATAGAGATCCAATTAAGGGGCTTACCTAAAAAATCAAACTGGGCACATAGGAAGGCTAGAGAAACCAATCTTAGAATGCAAAAATACTCCTCCCTAGTATTTTAGTTGTACTGTTGTCCCTTGTTTCTATATGTGCATATGCATATACTTCTATAACATGAAGTGACATTCTCTATTTTATTATGATGGATTTGGTTTTTCTAAATTATCAATATATACTATTTCCCATAGGAGAACAGGAGTTCTGCACTTTCCCACCTCATTACATTGGGTTTGCACAGCTGACTTGCTTTAGCCAATGGGGTGTTAAGACACGTGAGCAGAGTCTGGAAATGTGCTCCTGTGGTTGGGCTTGTCTTGTTTTCCCTCTGCCACTGTCACAGGAAGAGCTTCCCCTGGGTAGCTGATGCTTCTTCAGACTACATTCCAGAATGAACCATGGGGAGGAGACCTGGGACGCCCACCACGCCACACCTCCCCACCATATCATCATCATCATCATCATCATCACCATCATCATCTATCATCTGTCTATCTTTCTTAGAATTAGAAATGAGAAGTAATAAGGCTGTCACAGGGACATGCTTTAACACACTTATTTGAATTAAGGAAGCATTCCTTCCAATAAAAAGCTAGTCTGATTTAGCTGATGGTTTAACGGTGAGGACCGCCTTTGACAATAAGACTCTGTGGCAGATGTTTTCCATAAAACAAACGAGGTAAATCTGTAGCTCCAAGGTTTGAATGGAAATGGTATACAAAGATGTATAAAATAAACATCATGCTAAAAATTATATCCTATCCAACTACTGAAGTTTATCATAAAGAATTTTAGGTGTTAAAAATTGGATGAGAATTATGTAATATTTCAAAATTCTTTAGGGGTTATGCGACCCGAAAATTTGAAGGCACTCCTCTAGACCAACTTTGAACACACTAATACTCAAGATACAGCCTGGTAACATTCTCTCTAAATACGGTCTCAAAACACCACATAATTTTATAAAGTCAGAAAGAACTTCAGAGCTCATGAAGATCGACTATTTCATTTTCACTAAGAAACTGAATCTCAGAACAGGTAAGTGGCTTGCCCAAGGTCAAAGTTCCATTTTTCTTCTATCAGATCTCTGTCTCTGTACCATTCTCTCTCTCTTTCTCTCTCACCCTCTCTCTCTCTCTCTCTCTCTCTCTCTCTCTCACACACACACACACACACACACACACACACACACCTTCCTCCAATTCTTTCTGGATTCTGGGATTGGCTGAGCCTCAGACTGCTGTGAGAGTTGCAGTCTCGCCTCGGGTGGCCTACCTTTCATCAGGCAGCTCTCCTCCCGGGCCCTCACTGCTGCTGGCTCACTCCTGTTCTGGCTGTCTAAGCTCAGTGAAAGGGAGGCTTATTAATCCCTTCAACCTCCCTGAACTCACAGATCTTATCAATTTATCTAACATAATAGAAGGAGACAGAGATAATCCTTGGCGAATAGACCTCTTCTATCTGATTTCTACCACAGAATTCACACTTTTGTGTTTAAAAATATTTTCTCTTTTTCCATCAGCTTTACTGTGTGAGGGAGGAAAAGCTGGTATAATCACCAACCCCTGAATATTTCTGATGCCCACCCTCTCCTCTTTAACCCTATTAATGCTATAGTTATTCAGGATATTACCTCTCTTTTGGGAAATTATAACAGCCTTGGGGCTTATAGCCTCTGATCTGTTCTCCATTTGACCTCTTAAAATAAGTCTAAAAACCCTGATCTGATGATGCTGTTCCTTGGCCTTAAAACCTTTAAAGGCTCCTTATTGCCCACTCGACACCATCCACACTCTACCCACATGGCTTATAAGGCCCTCCTTCTCTTGGTTTCTGTTTACCTCACTGGCCTCATCCCTCTCTAGGCCCGCTCTTTCCCTTTGTGTTCCAGCAACTCCAAACCGTTTGCAGTTCAACCTCCGTACTGGACTATCTTCTCACCTCCTTGCCGTATCCTGTGCCTGGAATGTTCGTCTTCCTACTGGACCTACATAAACTCCTTCAAATCTACCCCGAAATGCCCAGCTCTGGATTATCTGGGTTTGCTGGATAATACTCAGCATATCTCCACTACTGGCCTCGCCCTGAGAGCTACACTAAGAGTTCCTCTTAGGAAGAGGTTGTGTTTTATGGATATTCATCTACCCACTAGAATACAAATGCTTAATCAAAGAGCATTAGCTCTAGATATTTGACTCCTCTTAACTCCTTAGCAGTGGTTTAAGACAGTGATTTCAAAGCAAACTGACTTTCAGTTCAAGAAAACACAGTACTTTCAGTGTAGTAGCAGTAGTAGTAGTAATCATGATAATGGTAATAGTGGCTAAGATGCGCTATCGCTTAGTGAGTATGTGCTTACGATCTAAATACTTTACAGGATTATAGCCTTGAATTCTTACAAAAATTCTACGTCCATTATAGTTGTTTTATAGCTGAGAAACCTACGGCTCAGAGAACTTAAATAAAATGCCCAAAGTCACAAAGCTAGAAAGGGACAAGACTGCCATTTAACTAGTGACACAGCCCAAGCTCTCAACACTCTGTTTTACTGCCTGCTCTTAATGAAAATGAAAAACATTGTAGCAAGGTTTCAGAACGCAGATTCCAATGGATTTTGTTGTAAAATCACCATTAGATTTTCAGTGTTAGATTTTAGGTTAAGAATAGGAACTTATGATTGGTATGTACACCAGTGCTGTCATCTGGTCCCAAAGCTTCAAACACCATCTATAGTCCCATTCCTCTTAAATTCACATTTCTAGTCCAGATCTTTCTCCCAAATGCCAAACCGCATCTTCAGCTCTCGTCTTAACATTTTCTCTCAGCGTGGCAAATAGGCCCCTTAACTGTAGCATCTCAAACAACAAACTACTGATCTTCTCCTCGCAAGCCAGCTCTGCATGCATTCTTACCCACCCCCGTTAATGGCAACTCCATCCTTCCAGTTACTCAGACTCAAAACCCGCTGTGGGCCTTCACTCCTCTCTTTCTGCACAACCCACATGAAATGCATCAGGAAATCCTGTTGGCTCTATCTTCAAACCAGACGAGGGATATGAGGGCTCGTCACCATCTCCACCACCATCTTTTATCTGAGTCACTGCAATAGTCCTCCAAACTTCTACCCTCGTCCCTGCAGTCTATTCTCCACACAGCAGCTAGAAGAGCCTTTGAAAACGTACATCAGATCATGTCACTCCTCTGCCCCAAATCATACAATGCCTTCCTGCATCTTTCAGAGCAGAACTTAAGGCCCCTCCAACGGCCTACACAGACGCTCCTATCCTTTACACTTCAGACCACCTCCCCCCACTTCTCTGCATGCTTGCTCTGCTCCAGCACACCGCCCTTCTTAATGTTTCTAGAACAATGCCAGATGTGTTCCTGCTTTTGATCTTAGCACCGGTTTTCCTTCTTTCTGGAACTCTTTTCCCCCAGAAATCCATACAGCTAACTTCCTCACCTCCTTCAAGTCGCTGAGTAATGTCACTTTCTCAATGAAGCTGTCCCTAACCACTCTATTTAAATTGCAATCCCATCCCCAGCCCAGCGCTCCCAACCCCCTTCCTTGCTTATTTTCTTTTTCCCACAGCATTCATGACCCATAACATTCGTACGACACACAGCTGACCCTTGAACAACATGTGTTTGACCTGCATGGGTCCATGTATATGTGGATTTTTTTCCATAGTAAACACCACAGTACTGCCCTATACCTGGTTGGTTGAATCTGCAGATATGGAACAACCTTGGTTTCGGAGGAACCACATATATGGAGGGCCAATTATAAGTTATGCATTGATTTTCAACTGCGCAGAGGGCTGGCACCCCTAACCGCCTTGTTGTTTAAGGGTCAATTTTAATTAACTTATTTACTGTGGTTTTATTTTAATACCTGTCTTCGCCTGCTAGAATATAAATTCCACCGATGTACTTTGTGGGGACTGGAACATAGTAATGCCAATAAGTCATTGCTAAACAAATGAATTATTATCGGTTAGTAATAATCAGTCTGAGTTCTCAGTAGTACAGAAAAGCAAAGAGCTGACTTTGATGCCTACTAATTTGGGAAAGATATCTAACTTAAGTCTCTGTAAAATGAGAATAATAATGAAAATAATGCCTATCTTACAGTTTTGATTGATTTATATATTTATTATTTAACAAAAACTTTTATAGTGTCGAGCACTGTCCTAAATGCTATACAAAACCTAACTCATTTAATCCTCATAACAGATCTGTGAGTAATACCATAGATTCCTAATATCATCCCCAGTTTTCAGATGTGCAAACTGAAACACAAGAAGCTTAAGTAACTTTCTCAAAGGCACGTAGCTAGTAAAGTTGGAGCTGGGATTTAACTGGTTATTATTATTTTTTTTTTTTGCGGTACGCGGGCCTCTCACTGCTGTGGCCTCTCCCGTTGCAGAGCACAGGCTCCAGACGCACAGGCTCAGCGGCCACGCCTCACGGGCCCAGCCGCTCCGCGGCACATGGGATCCTCCCGGACCGGGGCACGAACCCGTGTCCCCTGCATCGGCAGCCGGACTCTCAACCACTGCGCCACCAGGGAAGCCCTTAACTGGCTATTTGACATCAAAGTTCAGCTCTGCTATGCTTTCTTTGTGGTGAGGATTTAAGTGAACCAATAAAAGGGGCTCCTTATAATGCTGGACATTTAGTAAGCTCTCAAAATATGCTGGCTGCGCTTTTATTATGTCTATTATTATTACTTAACAATGTATTCTGATTCTATTTTCATGCTTCAGAAATGAACATAACTATACAAGAATCAATAGAAATCACGTTAAACATGCTTTTCCTAAACTTAGTCACTAAGTACAAAGCCTGGATGGAACCTAATGCACAGAATTTATAAATATGTGGACAGTTCATTAAAATAGCTTAAGTACAATTATGGTGTTCACAGATGGCCTTAATGAAATATGAGTCCTAGATAATTTCATCATTATTTATGCTCTTTTACATTCTTCCTGAGTAGGCTATAGCAATTCAAATAAGTTTTAAATATGAAGAAACTATACTCTACCATTCCTGTAATAAGACAATGAAGGCAAAAGAGAAAAAGATAGGAAACAATAGCTTTAGGCCCAAACGTGGTGCAGCTGTTCTGCCCCTGGCTTGTGATGACTTACAGACTGGCGGCAGCTCATACTCAACTTCAAGAACCACTCTTTCCCCGACATTCTTCAGCAAGCTGATGATCTCATCGTGGCGGAATTTGGCCAGGTTGATGCCATTCACTGCTTTGATATAGTCACCCACATCCAGCTGATCACTTCTGCAGAACAGAGAATGTCACCTCAGTGGACCCCTCCTTTCCGCAGGCCAGTCTGACCACACTTCCCTCTTCCCCATCATGGATAAGCATGCAAGCCCAGGATGCCGACGCAGCTGGAGTCCCGGCTCCTAGGATGTGGCTGGCTCCTAAGAGCGGGTGAGCAGCGGAGGGTGGATGAAAGGGACTCAGTGGATTCCCTCTTCTCATGCTGACTGCACACTTCGGAAGTCCTGTACTGGGTCTGCTGCTGTCTCCAATTTCTTCCTAACCCTCTACCTCTTTTACTTTTAAGGAGCACCGTAAAACAAAATAAAGAGAAAGTTATCTTTAGTTGCTCTGCCCATAAAGAGGTGGTGCTCTTGGGGCAGACTATCCAGATCCTGGACCCACTAGAATTTTCCCTTTCTTCTCATTCCCTCTCATTTTTGCTGCCTGCCTTTTGGACATTTCACCACTTTGGGTATCTTCACTGGGAGTGTGTCCAGGGCCAACCAGAGGGTGAGCTTATTTTGCTATTTACTGCTTATAGCGGGACTAATAAAAAAAAGTATTGGTGAAGAAGAAAGTGCAACGAAAGTACTGGCTTTCAGTGACATTCTCCTCTCTTCACCATCGTAATAGAACCTTGGCTACTCTGGGGCTTTTAGTCAAACTCTACTTTTAAACCAAGAGCAGGCAGCAAGAACTATGATAGGACTTAATTCAATAATATTTTCTCCCCAGATAAAAATACCAAGTTCATTTGTTTTACATAAACCCAGCTCCAATCATTCTTCCTTCGAAGCCTCCGTCATCCGTTCTAGCCAGTAGTACGTGTTGTCACTCTTAACTCAGGTTTACTGACTGACACTTATTTGGCAACTTAATTGCCTAATGCTCTGTGACAACCCTTAAGTTGTTGCTTTTTACTGTTATGCAATGCGATTATTGCTCCCGAACTTTTCATGTTTTTTATACCTTATTTCCCCCAATAGATTATAAACCCTCCTAGGGCAGGGATCTTATCTTTACTTATTTTGGTTTACTACCTGTTAAATGTAGTGGCTTAAATAATAAATATTTGGTGATCGATAATACTCAACATAACTGGCACAGCACTACATTTAATTATAGCATCAATACATGTGAAAACCACATTCTTGCCCTCTCCCCTGCCAATCACACTTGCTCTAGGGGCTGCATATGCAGAAGCCCTGGAGACAGAGGAAGTCCTAGCATCATGGATTGGCCACGACTGTTAAAAGTTAAAGGAGGCTATGATGTGGAAAGAAATCTCTTAAAAATCATACAGGAAAAGAATATAAGAAAGAATGTATATACGTATCACTGAATCTGTGGTACAGCAGAAGTTAACACAACATTGTAAATCAACTGTCCTTCAATCACAAAAAAAAGAAAAAAGCAAAAAAAAAAAAAAAAGAAAAAAAAAACCGAAGGAAAGAGACTAAGGTGCTTGTGTTGACATCAGCCTGTTTTACAAACAATTCCCCAGATCATGGAGCAATCAACTGGATTGAGCTTATAAACTGTACCAACAGGTTGATCATGGAAAGTAATCACTATTTCAGGTGACACTTTATAAGTTAAGAACTCTGAAACTTAATTTGTGCTTATGTGGACACAAATACTGGTGTCCAGGATTTAAGGGACATTAACCTCACTTTGAATGAAACCTGGGCATTCCACCCCCTCTTTCTGAGGTAGATTTAGAATTTGTCTGCCAAGCAAACCTACCGCTGGCCAGCACCCAAGACGTTCTGCTGTCAGCAAGACGCAGTGCAATCTGCAGTTCATCAGAACAAGGACAAAATGAGACCTCCTCACCCAAGCCTTCTGTCCTTTGGGAAACCACCTCTTTGTCTTAACGAAAGGAAAATCTCACAAGTAGAAAAGTTGAGAATATGCAGGAGAAGCAAAATTGGTACTTAGAAACCTGGAGTTGGGCCTCCCTCATTTTCTAGGCTTGTCATATCCCTCTGTGGCAGCTTCCCCTTATCCACAGCATATGCGTCATCTGTTCCCCATTAGATGATCGGACCATCTCACTCCCACTGCAGCCTGTCTGCTGTTCGGTGGCAATCTGAGGACTAGATCCATACAGACACTTTAAAATTAAAATCTCAGGAGAGCCTGGCTGCTCCTGAGAAGACATGAGAGCTCCCTGGTGATTCTGGCACAGGCCAGAAAAGCCATGCTTCTGAAACGTGCCCCCCCTATGCTTCTGCCCCGCAGACAGCAGTGTCGTTTGTTTACTAGTGACCTTTTCTGATGGAGCTTTAACGTTTGAATTAATTACATCATGCATTCCTTTTTCTACGTTTCCACACAATGCAGTTACCTAGCAGCAATTCCTCCCTGCCGCAGATTAGATACTCTTGGCTTGCCGTCCTTGTCAATTCCACCTGAAACCGTCAGCCCGAGGGTAGTGCCTTCCTTCTTCATCAGTTCAACCACGGTGGAGCCCTTGAATTCCTCTGTTAAAAGAAAAGCATCTGGTTTAGTAAATGACAGTAGAAGCGCAAGGGGTTGTTTTTGTGGGTGGTGAAGTGACTCCTCCCCATAAACTCTTTGCACTTTTTCTTTTGTGGGAAAAGATCTGTGGTCTCTTTTCCATTGCAACTTGCAGAGTATCTCATAAAGATGAGCATACAGGTAAAGTGGAGCAGATATTCCATTACAGGTTATTAAAATGGGTACCAGTGGGGTAGTTCGCTCTAGATTCACAATAGTCTGACATGGCTTATGTACAAGGATAATATTCGCCCTTTGTTTTCTGTCATTCTGAAGTGACTTTCTCTGGTGTCTCTCCTTGTAATTCCAAAGGGAACAATTGAGAGTCGTAAGACAAGGGGCTAGAACGGAATTTTAAACAATGATACAAAAGCATATAGTGCAGACTCCAAGTTCCTGATACATTTTTGCTGAGGAAACCAGGTGACACAAGAGGAGAGCTTTCTACAGGTTCAAGAAAAATATTATTGATTTTTTTTTTTGTCTTTCAGAAAACAAAGTACAATAGCTTCATGTTATGACTTACGTCATTTCTTACAAAATGTG
This sequence comes from Aethalodelphis obliquidens, assembly GCF_003676395.1. Classification (NCBI taxonomy): domain Eukaryota; kingdom Metazoa; phylum Chordata; class Mammalia; order Artiodactyla; family Delphinidae; genus Aethalodelphis; species Aethalodelphis obliquidens. The sequence continues at coordinate 14,996,128 of NW_020837952.1, forward strand.
TCACAGTATGTTAAAGCAGGGTTGGTCCTCAGAATCCCCAGGGAACTTCTGTTAACCCCCCATTCTCTACTTTCGAAATTTTAAAATCTCACTGATCTTGTGGGGATAATGTCTACGCACCAAGAGAGAACCCACATTTTTTGATCTTAGGCACTACAGAAAGAAAACTTTAAGACTATCCTTGCTTTCAGAAATAAAAATGCGTCAGTATTTACCTATCCAGAGGCTAACTATGATAAACATTGTTTTACAATTCTCTGTTATGTTATCCCCCTCACTGCATACACTTTCTGGGTAGGGATGGGGAAACTGGACAGTTTTCCAACTCCTCTTGAATCAGGTTATGAATTTCAGGGGTTATGAACTTCTAGGACATCAGAGACACTCATTAAAATTCAAGAACAGACTTCCTTTTTCAAAGTCTAGGACATCAGAGACACTCATATTAAAATTGAAGAACAGACTTTCTTTTTCAAAGTCAAAAAACCGAAAAGATTACTTACACACTTCTGCCCTTTATTACACATGACAGAGTTAATTATAATTTCAAAATTTATGAATGCTTATCATAAAGGTTTTTAAATTGTGGCTGCTGGTCTACTATCCCATTAGTTGATTAAAAAATCAAATCATGTTAGGGAAAGAAATAATCTCTCATCTGATCTCGTGAGGAGAACAGAGTACTTGGGGAAAGGAGGCAAGAGGGACAGGCCACTGATTTCGATGTAATAATCAGTCTAGGCAGGACTTTCAAGATTGCCGGATCCTGTGACCTAAGCAGCCCTGCATACTTCCTTTTTCATGGCAGTTTCATGACACTGTATACATGAGTTGTTACTGCTCTTTAAAACAGAAGCCAAGGAAGAGTCAGTGAGTGTGAGTGATGTCAGCTTCATTTACTACATTTTGAATGAGAGACCAAATAAAGATAGACATTCAAGAAGCAAAATTCTTGTCAAGTCCATCAAAGCACAGGGCCCGTTACATGATTTACCAGGAGCATTTGTAACAAAAGTCCACCACAGTGTGCATTTTACCTAAGCTCTCTTAACACAGAACAGAACAACCCTCTATATATCCCATAAAGACATACATAGGCCCAACTGATGGTTGAAGAGGTCAATTTAACAAACAACCCCTATCAGTCCTCCTTGGCAGAAGGCTAGGCATAAATTATTTTAAAAATAAGGTTAATAACTAAAGGAATGAAAATTACATAATGGATGATGACTTTCCACATTACAGAGACATAATGTATACAACAATTTTACCCAACAAATTATTTGCATTTTCTTTAAATATGTAGATTGACCCTGTATGTTTAAGCACTTGATTATAGAGCTTTACTTAAGGAGTTGGGAGCATGGGTTTTTAAGGGCCTGTCTTAAAGGTCAATCAGAAATGCACAAAGAAGCAACTATAAAGTAGTAGTAACAGACAAGTGAGAAATAAGTTTCAATTAGTACGAATTTCATTTGTACTCTGGTTTTCAGGAGTGTGCTTCCTGAATAGAATGGGATACCAGGACATAAGTGCAGCCTTATGGGACGTGGACAATGCAGTTTCCTCCAGAAGGAAACAGGTCCTTCCCAGGTCCCTGGCTGAATCCTGAAAAGCTAGAAAGGCTAAATTCAATTAGTTTGATTTGATCTCTGTTAAAATACAAATCCATCTGGGCTACTTTTTAAACTGGTAATAGTCAATTACCCTCTTGTTTAAAAATATTTCAAATCTTTCCCCAAGAGCTAGTTTAAAAACACGAAAGAAAGAAAATATTAATGTACCAGTTAACTGAGTAACTTGTGTATTCATTGATTCAAGCATTTATTGAGTGCTTATTATGAGTCAGACGATGAAACTCAAAGACGGAAAAAGTCAGAGATGCTTAAAGCCCAGTCACAGAGGCAAATGAGTCATAGAGCACCATGCCACAGTGTTGGTTGTGGGGAAGGCGGCCACAGAGGAGATGGTCCTGGCAACAATGTAAAATGAAAACTTGCTGTTCCAAATGCAACATCTATTTCACAATTTTATCTTCTGTCTAATCTGTCTGTACTTATCAATCAGGATTAGTGGAGAAGAACAGACCTATGTCAGAATCTAAATTAGGCAAAACTCAGGAGTAAAGATAGAATATTGTTGCAAGAAAATGTGCTGAATCACAAGAATGTTAACTGCCAATAAGCATCTCTAGTCCCTAAAGGACTGACTAAATCATTTATGGGCGTTTCCGAAGAAAGGAGAAAAGAAGCAGTTTGGAGAGGGAAGAACGTGTTTCTGGTGTTGGCTTTCTGCTAACCTGCGCTCTCCACTAGACTAATCACTCATTTTATGTCTTTTCTGGTGTTTAATGCTTGCATAATGATCTAATGGCAAGGAGAAATGAAGACAGATGCATTCATTTGCATAAGTTCGCTTGTATATCAAGGCTTACTGAAAAAAGCTCGCAGTTAAACAGTGGAACTTGGGAAAATCAATATATATTGACAGTTTCTTTCTTTGTGATTTAAATTACAAATATCCCTCCCCAAATTAAGAGGATTCTGTAGTAAAGACTGCAGTCTCTCCAAATTAGCAAGCAACACAGGGAACAGATGATACCCAACTGGCAAGGAATGAGACGGTTCTGGATTTGACGGTTTCCTTAATCACCATATTTAATTATCTTCGAAAAGAAATTGCAGGTTTACATCTGTACCAGCACACACTCAACCAACAAGAATCTCACTGATAGAATGAGATTTAGTTGTCTGCTGTTTTAATTTGGGCTTGAAATTCAATCCTCTTAATTACTGAACTCCAGGAAGTTTTAAGAAAAGTAACAATGATACCTGGCAAAAACAAGAGAAGTATGAAAAATTCTTGCAAACAAATAAGAAAATTCCATAACATAGATGGTTAAAAAATTAATATGAAGAAAACCATAGCCTTTTATAAACAAACAACAACTAGTTAGAAGTTAATCACAGAAGAAAAAAAAAAAACCATTTACAATAGCCAAAAACTAAAATCTCTAAGAAAAAAAATTAATGAAAAATATATAAGATCTCTATGAAGAAAACGTCTGAGGGATATAAAACCAGAACAAATGAAAGGGCATCCCATTCATTCATTCAATAAAAACTTAGCACTTACTATGTGCCAGGCACTGTTCTAGACTTCGGAGGTAGAACTCAACCAAACAGAGAAAATCCCTGTCATCTAGGAACTGATATTCCAGTGGGCTCATAGCCCAGTGTAAAAATATGACAATTCTCCCTAAATTAATCTATAAAGTTCACAATATCAGTAAAAAATGCCACTAGGATTTGGAGGGCACAATTATATTTTCTATTATTGCAAAAATGGAACATGTATCCTTGCAAAGATTCTGTGAAAAATTATATTCCTAAAGTCTACCAGTTGACAGTTTAATGTTGCTATGAAAGAACAGGAAGAGACTGCCTAGGAAGCCTCCCTGAACGAGGTGATGAACTACGACTGGATGCTATACCACCCTGAGAGAGATAAAAAAATTAACCAGACACCCCGGAAGCAGGGGTCTAGAGTGGGGAGGCTGGCAAAGCCTCTGTGTCTGCCTCCCAAACATTGGGCAGAGTCCGGATCTATTTAGATGTACAAAAGCAAGAAAGAATGAAAAGAAAACACGTATCATAGGCATAGGGTATTCAGAACCCATATTAGAACACCTTAGTGCTTTGTAATACTAAGATTGTAATGTTTTGCATAGAATCAAGGTACAGCATAATAACCTTATTTTGTTCTGTGAAACTTTTGGTATCTAGAAGTTCTTGCCTCATTGATTATTTAAAAAGTATAATTAGGCTTAGAGCAGGAAAGGGGAGTTACCTATAATTTTTGGAAGGTCCCTAAAATTCAGGGGCTAAATGATCAGGGAATTACAAAGTGAACAATTGTAACAACAGCTGCTGAAAGCGGGGAGGCAGACAAAAAGTGATGATTACAACAAAGAGGGATAAGAGCTATGACTAGAGTAAAGAAAGGGCCACCATGGTGCAACCTGGGAGGATCCATCATCAGACTGGGCAAGTCGTGCTCTGGACAGTTCCTCAGAGTTATTCCTGAGCTAGGTCATAAAGAAGGCCTCAGCTCAGCAAATAGAGCGGGGAGGTATTAAAGGCAGAGGAACAAGAAATGGTAGATGATTACATAGGTTCTGGGGAGTGCAAGTCCATCAGTTCAATTTGCACTTTCTCAGTTCTGGCTGCATTTTAGAATCACCTGGGGAGCCTTGAAAATTTTCAATGTGTGAGCCCACCCCAGACCAAGTCGATCAGAATACCACCCCTAATCGATGGGCAAATTTTTTTTTTTTTTTTTTTTTGTGGTACGCGGGCCTCTCACTGTTGTGGCCTCTCCCGTTGCGGAGCACAGGCTCCAGACGCACAGGCTCAGCGGCCACACCTCACAGGCCCAGCCGCTCCACGGCACATGGGATCCTCCCGGACCAGGGCACGAACCCGTGTCCCCTGCATCGGCAGGTGGACTCCCAACCACTGTGCCACCAGGGAAGCCCGATGGGCAATTTTTTTAATGCAACTTTTACTTGTGAGATAACTTAATTGAATATTAATTGTAACATTCCCATGCAGTTGTAAGAGATAATACAGAGAGACCCCCTAGTTCCCTTTACCTTGTCTTTCCCCTACGGTAACGTTTTGCAGAACTGTAATACAATAGTACAAGTAGGATATTGACCTTGATGCAGTCAAGATACAGAACATTTCCATCACCACAAGGATCCCTCGTGTTATCCTTTATAAATCACCCACTACCCTCCTGCCCCAACCCCTTCTTTAAACTCCAGGCAACCCTTACCCCATTCTCTGTGTTTATAACTTTGTCATTTTAAGAATGTTAAATAAACGCAATCACACAGTGTGAACGCTTTACGGTTGACTCTTTACACTCAGGATAATTTTCTGGTGATTTATCCAAGTTGTGTGTGGCAAGAGTTCCTTTTCCTTGCTGAGTGGTATTCCATGGTATAGATATACAAAAGTTTGTGTCACCATTTACCTGTTGAAGGACATTTTGGTTGTTTTCAGTTTGGGGCTACTACGAATAAAGTTGCGATAAACATTCATGAATAAGTTTTTGTGTGAACCTAAGTATTCATTTATCAGGGATAAATGCCCAGAAGTACAAGTGCTAGGTCATACAGTAGTTGCATATTTAGTTTTCTAATAAACTGTCAAATTGTTTTCCAAGGTAGCGGTACCATTTTACATTCCCACCAGCAGGCGAATGATCCAGTTTCTCTGCATCCTTGCCAGTACTTGACTGTCATTGTTTTTATTTTAGCCATACTGATATGTGTGTTAGTGATATCTAATTATGGTTTTAATTCTTGGGTACTTTGAGCCATTTCTCTAATGGGAAATGTTTAACTTTTTTTGTGTGCACTTATTTGTCATTTTCAAACCCTCTTTGGTGAAATGTCTTTTCATGTCTTCTGCCCATTTTCTAATTAGATTGTTTGCCTTTTTACTGTTGAGTTTTGAGTTCCTCATATATTCTAGATACTAGTCCCCTGTTTGAATATGTGGTTTGTAAATATTTTCTCCCAGTCTGTAGATTTTCTTTTCATCCTCCTAACAAGGTCTTCTGCAGAGCAAACATTTAAGTCCAATTGATCGATCTCTTTTTTTTATGGATTACGCTGTTGTCAAGTCTAAGAACTCTTTGCTGAGCCTTAGATCCTGGAAAATTTCTCCCATGTTTCTTCTACAGTTTCGAAAAGTTCTATAATATTATGGTTTACATTTAAGTCTTGTTATCCATTTTAAGTTAATTTTTTACATAAGATGTGAGACTTAGTCAAGTTTCACATAATTTTTTTGGGGGGGGGGAGAGGGGGATGGGTGTCCAACTGCTCCAGCACTATTTTTTGAATAGTCTGTCTTTTCTCCACTGAATTGCTTTTGCACCTTGTCAAAAATCAGTTGTTTCTGGGTTCTCTATTCTGTTCTACTGATGTATCTGTCTCTTCACAGATACCATGCAGTCTTCATTACTATATCTATATAAGTCTTGAAATTGGGTAGGCCAATTACTCCTATTTCATTTTTTTTTTAAATTGTTTCAGCTCTTTTGGTTCCTTTGCCTTTCCATATAAATATTAGAATAATCTTGTCTATATCTATAGAAACTTTTGTGGGTATTTTGATAGGATTTGGATTAAAGCTGTATGTCAGTTTGGAAAGAATAGACATCTTTACTATGTTGAGTCTTCCAATCCATAAACATAATATATCTCTTCAAATTATGTAGAAACTTCTTCGATTTCTTTCATCAGCATTTTGTAGTTTTCAGCATACAAGCCCTATACATGTTTTGCTGGTTTTACACCAAAGTATTTCATTTTGGGGAGAACAACTGCAAATGGTACTGTATTATTAATTTCGATGTACACGTGTCCATTGCTAGTATACAGAGATACAATTGATTTCTGTATATTTGTCTCATATATTGTGGCCTCACTGAACTCACTTAACAGTTCTAGGAAGTTTTTTTTTTGTAGATTCCTTAGGGTTTTCTATGTAGACCATCATGCCACCTGCAAGAAAGGACAGTTTTTATTGGTTTCCAATCTATATGCCTTTTATTTCCCTTTTTTGCCTAAAGCACAGGCTAGAACTTCCAGTACTATGTTGAATAAGAGTGGTGAGAATGGATATCCTTGCTTTCTTCCCTATCTTAGGGGAAAAGCATTCAGTGTTTCATCAGGTATTATGTTACCTGTAGGTTTTTTGTAGATTATCAATTTGAGGAAATTCCCCTCTATTCTTATTTTTCTGAGTTTTTGTCATGAGTTTGAATTTTGCCTATGATGATGTGATTTTTCTTCTTTAGTCTGAAAATGTAGTGGATTACATTGATTGATCTTCTAATATCGACCCAATCTTGCATTCCTAAAATAAACTCCACTTGCTTATGGTATATAATTCTTTTTATAAATTGCTGAATTTTATTTGCTAATATTTTGTTAAGGACTTTTTTTTGCATCTATATGCATGAGGGATATCATCTGTAGATTTCTTTTTTTCTTTCTTCGGTTTGGGTATCAGGGTAATAATACTAGCTTCATAAAATGAACTGAGAAACACATCCTTTCCTCTTCTATTTTCTGGAAGAGACTGTGTAGAGTTGGTGTTTATTCTTTTTAAAATATTTGTGTAATTTTCAATGAAGCCATCTGGGTCTGGACATTTCTTCTTTTTGGAGTTTTTAAATTACAAATTCATTTCCCTTAATAGTTACAGGGCTATTCAAATGATCTATTTCAGGTTCAGTGAGTTGTGGTAGTTTGTGCTCTTCAAGGAACTGGTCCATTTCAATCAGATGATAATCCTTGCAGGTGGGGAACTGGGCATTTTTTGTTTGTTTGTTTGTTTTTTGCGGTACACAGGCCTCTCACTGTTGTGGCCTCTCCTGTTGCGGAGCACAGGCTCCGGACGCGCAGGCTCAGCGGCCATGGCTCACGCGCCCAGCCGCTCCGCAGCATGTGGGATCTTCCCGGACCGGGGCATGAACCCGTGTCCCCTGCTTCGGCAGGCGGACTCCCAACCACTGCGCCACCAGGTAAGCCCGGCATTGGTATTTTTTAAACCTCTCCAGGTGATTCTTACATGCAGTCAAGATTGAGAGACACTGATTTAGGGCTTAGCGTATGAGGAAAGATTGGTGGTGGAAATCAGGCTGGGAAGCAAACAAAGGAAGTGCTCAGCTTTGAGTTTTAGAAAAGTTTTAGCCTGTCATTAGCGTAAAGCAGTAGATTTGGTAATGATGACATGAACTGTTGGGGAGGAAGGCATTAGATTTGGATCAAGGAGAACCATTAGAAGGTCACTGCAGTACTATAAGGTATTAATTAAGTTAGGCTAGGTTGTGTCAACAAATTCAAAAACGAACAATGGCTCAACCACAACAGAAGCTTATTCCACTCATATATTTACAAGCCTGCAGTGGGTGTTCCCACTCAGCAGTCTGCTCCCCTTCACACAGAGATTCAGGGATCTCTGCTCTTTTCCATTTTGTGACTCTGTCATCCCCCAGGAATCTGGTTCCCAAAGTGTGCACAAGGTGCCTCAAGGTTTCAAAGTGAACTCATGGGAGCACAGTGTAAAAATCTGAAGGAATTACAGCCATGTGTGATATCAGTTGGGCACCCCACCACCTACTAGCAGTTTTGTTCAACATTAGAACACACAACCCTGCTTTTGGTGATGGCTTATCTTTCCAAAGCTGGGTTTTTTGGTGGTTTCTATGACAAAAAGGAAGTTCTGTGTGAAAGTCAATGAGGAACAGGAAATGAGTTTGTCAGTATTTCATTTGATTTGAAGGTTTGAGAAACTGTGCAGTGCCTCACAAGCACACACATACCATTGCTAAGTATTTGTGATTCTTTAAATTTATACGTCTTATATTTCTTCAAATGGCTACTAAATGGTTAGGAGATAATATGTATTACGTTGTTTGGACCTAACTACTTAATAAGTGGAACTACTGACATTTCACTTGACCTAGAGGTGCTGTGAAAAAATTACTGAGACATCAAGGGCTCTGTGAACCGAGAAAGTTTGAGAACTTCTGCCTTAGGACTTTATCTTGTCTGCATTTCCCTGGGGGAAGGGGAAAAAGCTCTCAAAAGCCACCACTGGCCTGCTTCTGTTCACATCCCCAGGGCAAGAACTTGTTCCATGTCCACACCTAACTGCAAGGGAGGCTAAGAATTGGAGTGTGGACAGATGCCAAGGCAATGAGGGAAGTGCAGACTTGGGGGGGCAGGTAGGCAACACACGAAAAACTGAAATCCATCGGTAGCTACGTGGATGGCGTGAACTCAAGGTACACCGAGGAAGAACTTCCCTGAGTTAGAGACAAATTAGTGTGTGGGGAGTGAGGAACTAGGACAGACAAGAGGATCTCAAGATTTCCACCTTGTTTGACTAGGAATCTAGAAAAGAGAGGAAGGGAATCCAGAAAAGAGAGGAAGTTTGTGTTGTTGAGACTGGAGAGGGCAAAGTCACGTGATATAATGCCAGTTAGAGAGAAACCAAATGAGATTTAAGTACTAGGGAAAAACCTAGTCTTAGAATAGTTTTTGTCACACCCCAAAGGGTCTGTAAGACCCTCACCTTAGAGCCATATCACAAAAAGAAAAAGACGCATTTTAAAAGCAACCACCAGGACTTCCCTGGTGGCGCAGTGATTAAGAATCTGCCTGCCAATTCAGGGAACACGGGTTCGATCCCTGGGCCAGGAAGATCCCACATGCTGTGGAGCAACTAAGCCCGTGCGCCACAACTACTGAGCCTGTGCTCTAGAGCTCACGAGCCACAACTACTAAGCCCGTGTGCCACAAGTACTGAGCCCGTGTGCCACAACTACTGAAGCTTGCACCCTAGAGCCCGTGTGCTCTGCAACAAGAGAAGCCACCGCAATGAGAAGCCCACACACCGCAACGAAGAGTAGCCCCTGCTCGCCACAACTAGAGAAAGCCTGCACGCAGCAACGAAGAGCCAACGTAGCCAAAAAAAAAAAAAAAAAAAGCCATGTAACAGCAACCACCATTGGCACATTCAGCAAAATAGACCCTGGGAGCTCTTTACTTACTGAAGTTCCATTCACTAGATTTTTAAAAGTATATCATAAACAGTAAAATAGAAATACTATTGATAAAAATAGTATTTTTTATTGAATAAAAAATAAATAGTATATTTTATTAAATAAATATAATACCAAGAGTATTAAAAATACTATTCATATATTTATTGTATAAATACTTTATACAGTAAGTCACAGATTTTTAAATGCTAGTGACAGAGATGGTGTTCTGTTCCCTCCTGTATCTCCAGTGCCTAGAATGGCACCTGGCACTGTGGTAGGTGCTTCCTGGGAGCACGAATGGGCACGTCAGTCCCAACACAGGGAATTATGAGCTGGAGATGAGCATCGGCTTATGGCAAACAGAATTCTTGCTGGATGGTGCCAAAGCAAAATGATAAAGCAGCAGAATTTGAACAGAAGCAGACACAGTTATTTCTCTAAGCTTCTTTGGTTGATTATTCTTTACCATTGCCTTCATAAGGGCGACTGAGGCTCATACCAGAATACTATAGCTATTCCTGTGTATTACTTTTGAAGAGAATATTATTGCTCACAACGCAGTCTTATCTGTATATTACTTTTAGTGGTGCCACCAGGATGTTTATCCCCCTCAAGAAATAAACAGATGCTTTTTCCAATACTCATTTCAAGTTCCTTCTAACATCCCCTGCTTCAGCAAAGCTGTCGGGCTCAAAGCTGGGTTTCTGTGATGAATGGCTGCATTTTCTGTCTCAGTTCTTGCCACCCAGACTAGCAGGGAAAGGTCTTCTGGCACTTTCCACCTTTATATAGCGACATGAAGGATGTACCAGAGTTTTTCTCATCCCCTGGGAATCAACATAAGTTAGATTCGTGGCAGGGATGTATAGCACATAAATATTACCTCCCACAAATATTCATGTGAAACAAAATCATGATAGGTATTTATCTCCCACAGTGATGGGAGGACTGGATTAATATCTGTAAGTTTCTCAGATCACCTCAAGAGAAAGAGGATACACAAATATGCGGTACCAGCCACAAAAATCTGAGACCCCTGAAAGTACGCAACGTCTAGATCAGCATTTAAAAGAATAGATACAGCAGAAATGTGGACTCTTGGTGTAATTGACTCAGATATATTACGTCTTTTGAGTCATTTAGAAGAAATATCAGTGCTTTTAAATTATGGCAATACTAGGATTCTTTCAGTTTTCCACTGTTCCAAAATCAATAATTTAATTGTCAAAATTTTCTATTAAGCTTCCCAGTGTAACAGCTTATAAGTTATTTAATTTTTTTTCATCTTAGTTTCCTTATCTGAAACAGGGATAATAAAAGTACCTACCCTTATGTGAAGAAAAAGGAACCCTCCTGCACTGTTGGTGGGAATGTAAACTGGTGCAGCCGCTATGGAGAACACTACGGAGGTTCCTTAAAAAACTAAAAATAGAGTTACCATATGACCCAGCAATCCCACTCCTGGGCATATATTCATAAAAAGCTCTAATTCAAAAAGATATATGCATCCCAATGTTTACAGCAGCACTATTTACAAGAGCTTAGACATGGCAACAATCTAAATGTCCACTGGCAGATGAATGGATAAAGAAGATGTGTGTGTGTATATATATATATATATACACACACACACACAATGGAATATTACTCAGCCCTAAAAAGAATGCAGTAATGACACTTGCAGCAAAATGGATGAATCTAGAGATTATGATATTAAGTAAAGTAAGCCAAAGACAAATATCATATGATATCACTTATATGTGGAATCTAAAATAACAGTAGAAATGAACTTATTTACAAAACAGCAATAGAGTCACAGATGTAGAAAACAAACCTATGGTTACCAGGGGGGATGAGGGGGAGGGATAAATTAGGAGGATAGCATTAACATATACACACTACTATATATAAAATAGATAACCGACAAGGACCCACTGTATAGCACAGGGAACTATACTCAATATTTTGTAATAACCCATAAGAGAAAAGAATCTGAAAAAGAATGTGTGTGTGTGTGTGTGTGTGTGTATGTGTATATATATATATATATATACATAACTGAATCACTTTGCTGTACACCTGAAACTAACACATTGTAAATCAACTATACTTCAATAAAAATAAATATCTTCAAATAAAGTTGTATAATTTTTGCTATAAAATATTTACTGCTTCTCATACACCACTCTCTGCTCTTGCTTTTAGATCAAGCATAAGAATTTGTTTTTAGAATAGGAGTCAAGGGTATGGTTCCTAGAGAACCATGTGGTGGCGTCTGGAATCACTGAGATATGTACATTCCTGTGCACACATGTGCGTGTGGGCACACACACACCTGGCCCAGATAAGCACACACACCACACCACCACATTCATGATGAGCAGGCCCTGGAAACAACACAACATTGTAAATTAACTATACTTCAATTTTTAAAAATGGTTTAAAAAAAGTACCTACCTTTAGGGTGTTGTGAAGATTAAGTGATAAAATTCTCATAAGGGACTTATTATAGTACCTGCCACATAGTAAGTGTTCAATATATATGTTAGTCACGGTATTACGGTTGTCAGCATTATTATTATTTGGGTATACGAAAATTCTAGATATGTAGTTGCCAATCTTCTGCTGTATTTTGATTGTTATGAATAGAAGACAAAACAATTAGCAGCAGTATTCAACCACTTGTGGAATCACAGACTCCTCTGCGAATCTAAAGAAAGCCTCTTCCCAGAAAAATTTTGTATACAGTTCCAGGGGAATTCATGGATACCCTGAACTCTATCCATGTACTCTACACAGAAATCCTGAAGATCTTAAGTCAGATCAGATTTGAGCAATGTGAAAATCAAAGTATATCCTCTGCTAGGCTGACATAAACTGTGCGCATGTCAGGTAGGGAGTCATGAAACAGCAAATAATGTCAAACCTATCAGTGACATGTTCCTACATAGTCATCTAAAAATCAAGATGAAACCATATTCAAGACATCAGAAACAGGAAGTGACTCATATTCAAGACATCAGAAACAGGAAGTGATTCCTGAGCAGGACCGCCCAAGGGGCGGACATTTATATCTGAGAATCCATAAGGACCAGCAAAAGGCACTGGCCAGGAGATCCAATGATTGCACTTGTCTTAAGAGCCCCAGGCAATTTTGCTCTGGGAAGGCTCCCAATCTGCAGCTTTTTACTTGCAGGCGGTTGTACTCACATTTTTAAAGTTGTTGACATGATTGAAACCTGGATTCTACAAGCGAAACTAAGCAACTAGCACAGGTAACTTTGAAATGACTCTGATCTTCAATGTTCTCCTAGAGAAGCTAACTGCATCCTTACAGCTACTTGTGGATCATTTTGGTCCAAAAACATTTTGTGAGCATCTGTTATTGTCAGACTCTGTGCTAGGGGCTAGCATTTCCAAGACCCATAATCACAGCCTCTACCTTTCTGCATTCTAAATGTCTAAGCGACAAATGTCTATACTTTCAATGAAATGTGGTTGGTGCACAGCATGGCCTGGGAGCCTCAAGAATAACGAACAGTTCAATCCGTGGTCCTGGGAAAGCCCCTGTAGGCTATGGATGTGTATTTGGAGGTTTAAATAATTTCTTTAGGGGAGAGTAGGAAATTTACTTGCAATATTACTATCATTTCCATCCAATAGTTGGAGAAATTCGAGGTATCAAAATTTGCTTAGCAAATGAATGAGATATTGCTGGGGGAGGCTCTTTTATTTTTGCATGACTTTGAGGATATCCTTTTGGCTAGTATCTTATATTAAATAACTATTTAGATATGAAAACGCAGAGCTCCCATGCTAGGATAGAGTGATCAGATGGTCTGGTCTGGGAGCTCAGCTGAACAAGGGATGAGAAATATGTCTTGTTCAGCTGGGTGAGTGAGAAGAAAAAAAACACTCTGTAAGCAAAGGAAAACCCTGAAATTCGAAAAGATTCATGCACCCCCATGTTCATAGCAGCACTATTACAATAGCCAAGACATGGAAGTAACCTAAATGTCCATCGACAGATAAATGGATAAAGAAGATGTGGTATATATGTACAGTGGAATACTAGCTGTAAAAAGAACGAAATAATGCCATTTGCAGCAACATGGATGGACCTAGAGATTATCATTCTAAGTGAAGTAAGTCAGATAGAGAAAGACATAATACCACATGATATCACTTATACGTGGAACCTAAAATATGATACAAATCAACATATCTATGAAACAAAAACAGACCCACAGACATAGAGAACAGTCTTGGTGGTGGCCAAGGGGGAGGGGGAGGTAAGGGAGGGAAGGAATGGGAGTTTGGGATTAGCAGATGCAAACTATTACACTTAGAATGGATAAACAACATGGTCCTACTGTATAGCACAGGGAACTAGATTCAATATCCTGTGACAAACCATAATGGAAAAGAATAAGAAAAAGAATATATATGTATAACTGAGTCACTTTGCTGTACAGCAGAAATTAACACAACGTTGTAAATCCACTATACGTCAACAAAATTTAAAAACAAAAATTGAAAAAAAAAAAGAAAAAGGAAAACCCTGAGACAGACAGACATCAGGTAAGGCTGCACTGGAAGCTAGTGAGAGTAAGTCATCAAGGAGTTAGGAGCTTAGCTAGTGCCCAAGACAGGAGCTAAACACTGTTTAGGGACCGTTGCGTCTTCAAAGACAATTAAAAGAACAATGCTTGGGGGGAACATTCTTTCTGCCTGAAAAGGAAATGAAGGGAGGATAAACTTCAACAGGAAATCAGACTTCTTGAATAATCAGGACAAAATGGGACTTAGAGCTACACCTGCTTGGCCTCCTCCTTCCATGGAGACCAAAGTACCCGTGAGTCTACCATGAGTGAGATAACTGGATTGAGGAGAAAAATTAAAAGGAAGAAATCCCTGACACCGTTTAAGATTATCCATCCTTTTAAAGCAGTTAATAACTCTCAAAATGGTTCACATCTGTCATCTAATTTAACCTTCAGCATAACCCTGCGAAGAGGATAACACTTCCATTTTATAAATCAGGAAACTTGAGACTTGAAAATTGGTTTGTGAGGCAGAAATCTGTATCTGTTTTAGGTGCATGGGATTGCCTTCTCATATAACTGAATGCTATAAATGTTCAGACCGTCATAAAGTAATTGCTAAACAATGGATGCAAAAACATGTAGATGAAATACTACTGAGAAAGGAGCTGAAAAATAAGGCCAGGCTTAGGCCAACTCCAAGCCACCAGGGCAACAGTAAATCCACCCCTATCATTTTGTTACAGATGTCAGAGGCATTTATTTGACTCTCTTGTTTTATGAGGCTTGATCCATTTCAAAGGAACAGATGGAAAACTGCAGTCACTGCAGATAACTAAGAGGCAAGGCATCAAGGGAGCCCTGTGGACTCTCCATGGAGAAGGCAAGCAGCCTGTTGCAGTGAGTTTCCGTTTTATTAGAGCCCTACTGAGACCCCGCTGGAATCCAGAACTGGAGGAGGCTGTGCTGCCCCCATCCTACACCTACATCCTCCCTGTCAGCTTCCTCCACCCTGACAAGGAGGGTAGCCTTCTTTCCTGGTCCCTCTCCTGGTCCAGCTCTTTTTTCCTGCTCTACTTGAGAGACAGCATATTCTTGTCTCAAGGGAAAGGCTCCCCCTTAGGGTGAGCAGCAAGGAAGTGAGCAGACCCACCAGAGTCATTATTATTTCCTTTGCTCAGTCCATACTTGTATTAGTACATCAACTGTCATATATAACACCACCTTATCCAACTATCTTGTAGCCTCAATCTGAGTATGAAATATTTCAGTCCTTTCCATCCATCCATCTATCCCTCTCTTCATCTACCCTTCCTTCATCCATCCATCCATCCGTCCATCCTTCCGCTGGAAAAATCTAATGATCATTTGCTGAATGGTAGGCACCTTGCTACTAGCAGTAAACAAGACAGACTTCATCGTTGCCCTCAGGAATTTATATTCTAGTAGGAAATGCAGATCCCAAGCAATTAAAAAAGAATAACAAATCTGATTAGTGATGATTAGTGAAATAAAGAGTGAGGGCTCTAGTCTGGGGCTAACTAGGGAACAACTGCTTGAAAAATATTTGCAGCTAGTTCATTATGCCCTGGAGAGATCAGCCATATTGCCTTGGGCAAGTCACTAAACACTCTCTGGGTATTAATCTCTGAACTACAAAATGAGAGAATAGAACTAAATGGTTTAAAAAGTACCACATTTCATTGACTCCAAGACACCAGCACTTTTAAGGAACGCTATTGTTTTATTTACCACTAAGAAATGCTGCCAATTAAATTACAACATAATGCTTTCTTACCACTAAGTTTAAAATTTTTTTGTACTTACAAATGAACTCGAAGTGCATACATAAGAAGGAAGATGTAAGTTAAAGTCAGTTAAGGGACTTCTATATCTTCTTCACACTCACTTTCTGAACCAGTGTCACTGATGTCTTTGTCATATGACGTTGTCCTCTGGACCTCAAGAACACTGATGATGCCAATTTCTGAGACAGGGCTATGTTCCTGTCTCTTGGTCTTTCTTCCAAGCTGCTGAGACCCCTTTTGGCAAGTTGTGATGCTTATGCTTCCTTCATCTTCCCCCCAAAGTGTCAACAGAATGTTTTAGACAACAGTGCATGTTCCTGACTCAAATGGTCCTTAAATGATTTATTGCCCGAAACTTCAAGGGGTTGCATTTATCCAATCATATTACCAGGAATTACAACCAAGTTAAGAGCGTGCACAGGCAATAACGATGACATCACAACCACTGCAGGTTTAAGAACAACTGTAAGGTGCATCCTGGTTTCATGGTAGTTAAAATGGGGGGGGGCGGTCTTCAAATAAATGAAATACAGTGTTTCTCCAAATTCCCCTTTCAACTGAAGTTCTTAGGTACCCAAGGAAGGAGGAGGCCACATGGACACAGTTCTAACTAAATCCCTTGTCCTAACTTCAGCTCCTCCTATCTGTTTTCTCTTCTGTTTCTCCATATAAGATTTTGTTTCCAAAGAAGTTTCTACTGGGAAAAAACAGGTGTGAACCCACTCTCAGCTCTGGCATTCTGTAAGTCTGTAATAATAATGCACAGCTAAAGCTACTGACTCAGGCTTCTAGGACCTTCACTGCCACAGGCTTCTTCTAAAGCCTTGGTAGAGGTCCTAGCAAGGTGTTCACATGGTCACATGGTTTTGTAAAATCTTAAAAAGACATTTTTGTATTTTTTTCCTTAAAAAGCTGCCTACCCTCAAATTGTATAAGCTTTGGGTACCACAAAAACCTATATTTTCCTTTGATCACACCATTTTACATCTCTATACCACTTGAAGAGGCGTCTAGCAGTGTCACATTTTCTCATTTGATTCTCAGAGAAACCCAGCATCTTAAAGATGAAAACACAGAAGATTTTCAAGGTTAGATGATTTGCCTAAGGACACCGTATCAGGCAAAGCATTTTGCTAGAACTTAAAGCCAGGTGCTCTCAACTCTGAATTCAGTCTTCTTTTCACAACGTCACTTTGGTTAACATGGGTTGCCTTGGCTTGGTATGTTGCCAAAGTGACTCTCGCCAAAAAAAAAAAGTTCCAAATTCTAACAAAAAATTCTAAGACTGTTTTTCTTTTTCTTCTTGAATGTAAGTATGAAACACGAAACCACGTGTGGTTCAAGCAGATTGTGAAAGTCACTCTCACGCAACGGGTAAAAGAATATTTACTGATTTGCATTGAGTTAGTGACCTGCCACACCGTCATTTGGAAAGCCACACCAGTCCCAGAAAATAACAACTTTGTGTTGAAGTTCATGAGAAATATGCTCAGCTGAATGTTGAAAGAAAAGTCTTACTCTTTCTTTTTGTTGTTTTGTCTAATCTTTGTTCCACTCAGTGATATACACACACAGGAACATTTTTTTCTCATATCTGAAATCTTGATACATAGTTCTTGAAAAAATATTACTCCTGTCTTTTTTTCCTCCATTGCGTATTTCTCTTTAACGGATTCATCATGTGGTCTGAATACAGTATCCACCCATGTTATCAAGTATGAACAGGGCAGAGAACAGTTTCTTTTTAAAAGCACACTGCCCTACCAATACCTTTAAAATCTATTAAAGAATATCTCACCGAGCCCAGGAGAGCATTACAGTAATTGCTTCTCTTAGCCAGGTGAGAAAGAACGTATCTGTCAACACAGAAGTGCAGAAGCAACTAACACCTCAACAGTCTACTGGGAAATTGCTTAAATTAAAGAAATAACAGGGATGCATCATGGTTATTGTATTTCTAATATTTAGTCACTCGCATGGCTGTAGAGTGCCCCAGTCATCCCCCTGCCCCCCTCCCCAGCACAACAGGGCCAGGTGCTAGTGTGTGCATGACTCAGGGTGTATTTGGGTGTTGGCATGTGTGGTGCATGTGGTTGTTTGGTCACATGTCTCAGAGGCTGAATGCAGAAATAGGGCTGGTGTGTGCACTGATGCAATTCACATGCAAGGCTATGTATGTCTTACATCAATAATTTCTCAGGCATAAAAAACAGCTTTCTGGATTCTGTGCTGCCACAATGGAGCTGCCTTGTTTGTCCTCTTCCATGCCTGGGCTACTGAACAGAAAGTTTATGTTTACCAAGCCTTCAGTGCAAACAGCGGAGGCTGAGCTGGTGAGTGAATCAGAAGGGTAAAAAGCCTCGTTAGTCACCAGCAAGATCTAGAGAGAGTCTAGAAGTCCAATCCATCATCTCGCCCTCTTCCCAGTAACGTTACATGACCTTTATTGAGTGCAGTCTAGGTACACAAACCTGATTAGGGTTTTGAGAGGCCCAGAAGCTGAAAAGAGGGCTTGCAGCTCTGCAAATCTTAGTCAAGGTAAAATGCATTTCTTTCCTTCCTCCCCACCCCACCCCTAAAGCTCGGCTGTTTTAAGAGGGACCAAAGTCACTCTCAGAATTCTCAGAGAAAATCATATAGGCTGCTCTAGTTCCCATTTACACAGGGGAAGTCAGGTAAAAATGAAAAAAAAAATACCATGCAAAACACCTATCCTTCTGAAACTATTTCAAAAAATTACAGAGGAAGGAACACCTCCAAACTCATTCTATGAGGCCACCATCACCTTGATATCAAAACCAGACAGAGATAGCCCCCACAAAAGAAACTTACAGGTCAATCTCACTGATGAACAGAGATGCAAAAATCCTCAACAAAATACTCACAAACCGGATAAAAGTATCATACACCACGATCAAGTGGGATTTAACCCAGGGAGGATTCGCCAATACCACAGATCAATCAATGTGATATGCCACATTAACAAAGTGGAGAATAAAAACCATATGATCATCTCAATCGATGCAGAAAAAGCTTTTGATAAAATTCAACACCCATTTATGATAAGATACCACGCAAGAAGAACAGCAGCAACAAACGCATAAAGATGCTGCAGGAGACTTTGGAGGAGGGCAGTTTTTCACCTTGTCTGGTGGCTGAATTAAATCACAGATGATCTTAAAGGTCATCTGGTTCAAGACCTACCTCCATTTGATTTTATTTACAGTCACCATCCAGTCCTGTCTGAGTACCCCCAGTGTGAGAAACTAATCTTCTCAGAAAGCTACCTATGTCTTCTTCAGACAGTTTAAATGAAAAATAACGACATATATTAGGTACCTTAAAGGTACTGGGCCTGAGTTAGTACGCTGTGGCAGACAGATGCTAAGGTGGTCATTCATGATGCCTAACTTCTGACTATGAGGCCTTGTATTATCCCCTTTTTTTGAGTGTGGGTGTCACCTGTGACTTGTCTCTAACCAGGAGACTATGGCAAAGGTGATGGGATATATGTGATGACATGTAAGTGATTATGCACGTAAGACTGTAGCACCCATCTTGCTGGAGCCTTTCCTGCCCTTGTGCGTTTTGGAAAAGCAGGCAGCTGGGTTAGGGCTGAAGGCCTCTGGCTGACAGCCTGATTGACCTTTGTGAGACCCTAAAAAAGAGAACCAGGGAAGCTATGCCTCGATAACTGACCCATAGAGACTGTGAGATCATGAATGTGTGCTGGTTTTAAGCTGTGAAATTTGCAGTAGTATTGACACACAGCAATAGATAGCTAATACAGATGCTTTATAGGCACTAACTTATTACTCTCTCATTTCACACAATAGGAAAACTGATACGTGAAGCATGAAACTTCAGCAACCAGCCAAAGTTCACATAGCAGTAGGTGGCAGGACCAGAATTCAAATAAGGGGCAGGCTAACTCCAGAGTCTGTGTTCCCAGCCAGTAAGGTAGGTTGCCTTTCTGTACTTCTTAGAAAGTGCCACTTTTAAGTTGCTTCCAGATCTGATTTCGTATAACTTACCCTTATAGCATGGGTGAAAAATCCAAATGCATGTACGAATCTGATACATTAAATGAATGAAGCAGGCCGTGTGTGACCGGATCAGTAGGGTGCGGACATGAAACAGAGTGAAGAGCGATGGGGACCGCCTCACGGTATTTGCTGGCCAAGTGCATCTAGGCTGCCCTCAGTCAGCGGGATGATGTTGGCTGGTGACCTCTGATATACAAGTTCTTGTTATGCTTCTGAGATCACGGGGAACACATGGACCCCTTTTCCATATGACTGAAAATATTACATACCAGTAATCATTTTTGTTTCCAATCTTCTATTTTTTTCTACTTAAATGAATGGCGATACCCTCACGTTTTTGTTGTTCTCTCTTGCAGATGAGCTTCTTGACACATGGATAAATATTTACAAGTCTGTTGGCTCTGTGTAGTATCAGCTGGCAGGCATACCTCCTCCTCTTCTTCTCCATCTGCAGGGTTGGGTCTGGTATGTCCTCCAAGATGTGGTTATGCCAGGCGGCTCCAATCCACTAATATTCCTTGTTGTCATTATAGTATTTTTAAAAAACCACCCAGGTATTACACAAATACACTTTAGTGGAAGATTCAAATGATATAGAAGTATATGGATCAAAGCCTGAGGGCGCCCTCCACACTCTCCCTCTTCTCCTCCTCTCATCTCAGAGGAAACCACTGTCAAAGTCTGTGCCCAACTTCCATTCTCTTTTCAGGCACTAACATTTAACCAAAATTGGGTTAAACCAAGCAATGCTAACTTGCTGCTTTCTTTTCTTTCCTTTCTTTTTTTAAAAAATAAATAAATTTATTCATTTTTGGCTGCGTTGGGTCTTCGTTGCTGCACACGGGCTTTCTCTAGTTGCAGAGAGCAGGGGCTCTTCATTGCGGTGCGTGGGCTTCTCATTGCAGTGGCTTCTCTTGTTGCAGAGCACGGGCTCTAGGCACGCGGGCTTCAGTAGTTGTGGCTTGCAGGCTCTAGAGCGCAGGCTCAGTAGCTGTGGTGCACGGGCTTAGCCGCTCCACGGCATGTGGGATCTTCCCGGACCAGGGCTCGAACCCGTGTCCCCGGCATTGGCAGGCGAACTCTCAACCACTGCACCACCAGGGAAGCTCCTAACTTGCTGCTTTCAACATGGCAATATGTCGTGGAGATCTTTTCATGATGTGCTCTATAGGTTTACCTCATACTTTTTAAGTTTTATAATCTCTCTTAGAATGGCTGCACCCTAATTTGTTTGACCATTCCTCAACTGATGGATACTTTAGGTTCTTTCCAATACTTCAATAATAAGCAAAGCTCCAATGAACATCTCTGTATATACCAATTTGTTGGCACACTTTATTCCCAGACCCGCCCACTTTCACGGTCAAACACACTTCGCCTGTCCAACTCCTGGACGACTAAAGGGATTCTCAGTCCCCACTTTTCAACAGTGAGGCACCAGAGTTGGGAGAGGTCCCTTTCTACCCCTGGAGTCACCCTCCTTCAAAGTCAGTGATGCTCTCCCTCAGAGGCAGTGAGTGATGGTGACAGTGGTTGTTGGGGGCTACCTGCACTTTTTCAAAGCATTTCTTTACCAGATTGGGATGATTCTCAAAAATTACCACATCTTATAAGTAGGCAAGTATGGTTACATCTTTGTGCACAAGTGTGAGGATTACTGTAGAATATATTCTCACAAATGTTGGGAAAAGTGCATATATTTTTAAACACTCTGATTGATGCTACCAACGTGTCTTCCAAAAATTTTATATTCCTGCCAACAATATATGTTTCTATTTTCCTGTATCCTTGATAGCACTTGATATAATCTTCATTTTAAATATTTGCCATTTTATTTTTTTGCAAATTTCTAATATTTTCTTCCCTTTATTCCTTGTGCCTGGAGAGAAGAGGAGTCCTTGCCACCATAATGACTACCACCTTCATCTGGCCTCCTGGAAAGAATAGTTCTTGAATATGCTTTATTGAAATATGGACAACTTTTATCACGTGAGAACTATAGCTAACAAGAGATGATAAGGTCAACTAGAAAAATTTTTCCAAGTTTTCTAGGCCAGAAGAAGAAGAACCTGGGGAAGAAGTCTACCTCTGAGAGAAGCTGGTGTCAAGTTACTTTTAGCATGGTGAAATGCTGAGTTACTCTATTCCAATGATGCATCTCCAGTAGCTTCCAAGGAGAATAACCTTAAACTAGAAAGGATAGAATTTCAGATTAAAGTAAGAGGAAACTTATGCCAAAGGTTAATAAGTAAAGTGATATTAAAATAATCCCTTAGTTGTTTAAAATATATTCGAGTTTCCAGAGTCAGGTAAATTACCTCCCAGAGAGTTAAAAGAATACGCAGATGTAATAATGAAACAAACATAAAAATGAGGGCTTCCTTGGTGGCGCAGTGGTTGAGAGGCTGCCTGCCGATGCAGGGGACACGGGTTTGTGCCCCGGTCCGGGAAGATCCCACATGCTGCGGGGCGGCTGGGCCCCTGAGCCATGGCCGCTGAGCCTGCGCGACCGGAGCCTGTGCTCCGCAATGGAAAGGCCAACACAGTGAAAGGCCCGCGTAAAAAAAAAAAAAAAAAAAAAAAAGAAAGATATGCCTAAAGTCTGGGAATAAGTGAGCAACTAAATTTCTACAATCAGGGGCTCTGGAAATCCTAGATCTCTGGGATTGATGGCATGTACTGGCAAAATTTTAGAAAGGATTATTAGACCACTGACGAATAAGGCATGCAAACCAACGTTATGCAGGTATACCCCATTTTGTTGTGGCTTGCTTTACGCTTGTTTACAAACTGAAGGTTTGTGGCAACCCTGCATCAAGTTTATCAGCACCATCTTCCCAGTAGCATTTGCTCACTTCGTGTCTGTGTGTCACATTTTGGTAATTCTCGAAATATTTCCAACTTTTTCATTATTATTATGTTTGTTGTGGTGATCTGTGATTAGTGATCTTTGATGTTACTATTGTCATTGTTTTGGGGCACCACGAACTGCACCCATATAAGATGGTGAACTTGACTGATAAATGTTTCATGTGCTCTGCTTCACTGACTGGCCCTTCCCCCATCTTTCTCCCTCTGTTTGGGCTTCCCTATTTCCTAAACACACAATAATACTGAAATTAGGCCAATTAATAACCCTACAATGGCCTCCAAGTGTTCAAGTGAAAGGAGTCACACATCTCTCACTTTAAATCAAAAGCTAGACATGATTAAGCTTAGTGAGGAAGACATCAAAAGCTGAGACAGGCTGAATGTTAGACCTCTTGTGTCAAACAAGAATGCAAAGGAAAAGTTCTTGAAGGAAATTAAAGGTGCTACTCCAGTGGACACACGAATGTGGTCTTCACAGAAGATCAAATCAACCACAACATTTCCTTAAGCCAAAGCCTAATCCAGAGCAAGGCCATAACTCTCTTCAATTACATGAAGATGAGAGAGGTGAGGAAGTTGCAGAAGAAAAGTCTGAAGCTGGTAGACATTGGTTTATGAGGTTTAAGGAAAGAAGCCAGTTCCATAACATAAAAGTTCAAGGTGAAGAAGCAAGTGCTGATGTAGAAGCTGCTGCAAGTTATCCAGAAGATCCAGCTAAGATAATTCATGAAGGTGGCTACACTAAACAACAGATTTTCAATGCAGATGAAACAGCCTTGTATTGGAAGAAGATGCCATCTAGGACTTTCATAGCTGGAGAGGAGAAGTCAATGCCTGGCTTCAGAGAGTCAAAGGACAGGCTGATTCTCTTGTCAGTCAGGAGCTAATGCAGTTGGTAACTTTAAGTTGAAGCCAATTCTCATTTGCTACTCCAAAAATCCTAGGGCCCTTAAGAATTAGGCTAAATCTACTCCACCTATGCTCTATAAATGGAACAACAAAGGCTGGATGACAGCACATTTGTTGACCACATCGTTACTGAATATTTTAAGCCCACTGTTGAAACCTACTGCTCAGAAAAAAATATTTCTTTTAAAATATGAGCACCTGGTCACCCAAGAGCTCTGATGGAGATCTACAATGAGATTAATGTTTTCATGCCTGCTAACACAGCATCCATTCTGTAGCCCACGGATCAAGGGGTAATTTTGACTTTCAAGTCTTATTATTTAATCTTATACATTTTGTAAGGCTATAGCTGCCACAGAGAGTGATTCCTTTGATGGATCTGGGCAAAGTAACTTGAAAACCTTCTGGAAAGAATTCACCATTCTTAGATGCCATGAAGAACATTCCTGATTCATGGGAAGAAGTCAAAATATCAACATTATTAGGAATTTGGAAGAAGTTGATTCCAACCCTCCTGGATGACTTTGAGGGGTTCAAGACTTTAGTGGAGGAAGTGACTACAGATGTGGCGGAAATAGCAAGAAAAATACAATTAGAAGTGGAGACTGAAGATGTGACTGAGTTGTTATAATCTCTGATACAACTTTCATGGATGAGGAGTGGTTTCTTGCGGATGAGCAAAGGAAGTGGTTTCTTGAGATGGATCTTTTCCTGACGAAGACACTGTGAAGACTGTTGAAATGATAACAAAAGATTTAGAATATTACATAAACTTAGTTGATAAAGCAGTGGCGGGGTATGAGAGGATTGACTCCAATTTTGAAAGAAGTTCTACTGTGGGTAAAATATTATCAAACATCATTTCACACTACAGAGAAATTGTTCATGAAGGGAAGAGCCAATTGATGTGGCAAACGTCATGGTTGTCTTATGTTAAGAAGGTGCCACAGCCACCCCACCCTTCAGCAGCTACCACCCTGATCAGTCAGCTGCCATAAGCACTGAGGCAAGACCCTCCACCAGCAAAAACATTACAACTCACTGAAGGTTTAGATGATGGTTAGCATTTTTAGCAATAAAGTATTTCTAAATTAAGATATGTACATTGGTTTTTTTTAGACATAATGATATTGCACACTTAATAGACTACAGTATAGTGTAAACATACTTTTATATACAATGGGAAACCAAAAAGTTTGTGTGACTTGCTTTATCGTGATATTCGCTTCATTGCGGTGGTCTGGAACTGAACCTGTAGTATCTCCAAGGGATACCTATATATAAAGACAATATAATGTAAATACATATTTGAATATTTCAGTGGGATTTGAGAAAGATCTCTCATGATAACTTGTGGGCAGAACAGAGTACCATGAACTAAAAGCTGGTGGCTTTGAAGCTCACTGAGGATGATACCCAAAAGGCCGAAAGTCATTGTTGATGGGGGAGGATCAAGGTTTCTGGTGGTGGTGGTGGTGGTGCTGCCGCAGAGCTCTGTCCTTGGTACTGACTGCTATGCTCAAGATTCTTTTCTTTTCTTATCATTCTTTGTCCTTTTTTTTTTTTTTGTGGTACGCGGGCCTCTCACTGTTGTGGCCTCTCCCTGGAGCACAGGCTCCGCAGCCATGGCTCATGGGCCCAGCCGCTCCGCAGCATGTGGGATCTTCCCGGACCGAGGCACGAACCCGTGTCCCCTGCATCGGCAGGTGGACTCTCAACCACTGCGCCACCAGGGAAGCCCTCTTTTCTTATTATTTTTTAACATTTTTATTAAGTATAATTGCTTTACAATGGTGTTAGTTTCTGCTGCATAACAAAGTGAATCAGCTATACGTATACATATATCTTCATATCCCCTCCCTCTTGTGTCTCGCTCCCACCCTCCCTATCCCACCCCCCTAGGCGGTCACAAAGCACGGTACACTCAAAATTCTTAACATTGTTAGATGCTTGTCAAATTTATGGCTAATTCACTGCTAAGACAGTGGCAAATATATGTGATGTGCAGGAACAGAGACTATTTCCACTATGTTGGAAAGATGAGCTGAATCATTTGAGAGCTGGGAACAAGAGCTGAAAGATGAGGGGCTTTGGATTAAACTAATCTAAACTCAAATATCAGCTTTGTTGCTGGATGAACTTGCACAAGTTACTTAAGCCTCAGTGAGCCTTAATTTCTTCCTCCATAAAATTGAGATCATTAAATACCTCTTTTGAATAAATTAGACTGGTACACAATTGATGCTCAACAATTGTTAGTACCCCTCCTCCTCTCCTCTTCTCAAATCTTCCTAGCGGAATATAACAGAAATACATGTGTAGAACAAAGGGTACAGTGTTGGCCAGCATTATACGAAGTGCTACTGTTCAAGGCAGGAAGCCTAGCTCTTGAGGGATATTCATGAGAATAAGGCCTATTGACTGAAAGTTCAGTCTAAACAAACATCATTATTTCATTCAAAAATACAATCTTAATCTGCACTAATTGAGTAGAACACCCAGATCAGGGAAGGTACTGGTTTTCTTATACTCTGCGCTCTTTAGCTGGAGGAAGGATTCGGTTTTGGCTGCCACATGCAAGAGAGCATTGACAAAATGGAGAAAGGCTACCAGGGTGTGAAAAACATGTCACAGAAGGCCAGGCTGAAGGAAGGAACATGCTCTATCTGGTTAAACAACAATGACGGCTCAGGGAGGAGCTGATAGGTGCATTAAAGTACTCGAAAGACTTTGGGGAAGTTCAGAAGAATTAGAAGAGCCAATGGGTAGAGGTATAAGGTGGGAATCCTCAGCCTGTTGGCCTAAGGAATACTTCCTAACACACACAGATTTTAAAAAGCAGGGGTTACCTTGTAAGATAGTAAGTTTCCTGTCTCTAAAAATATTGAAGCAGAAGAGGTTAGATGTGAAGTTTCCTATACTGAAAGAGGAAAACAGAAGGAAAGATGTGTGTGTGTGTGTGCGCGTGCGGACAGTGTTTGGAAGAGAAAGACCAGTAAGTGTACTACAAGCCATGCTTCATCATTCCATCTCAGTGTCTCGTAAGGTTTGGTGCATAACAGTGATCAGATCCTAAAGCAGGTGATGAGAGAAGTCTTTCATACGACAACCATGGACCGCACCCAGTTATGAACCCTGCTGGGCAAAGCTTGGTGGGAGAACTTTAAACAAAGAAACATTTTCTTGAATATAAAGGGACTGTAACCTTAAATTAGAGGTAAGTCTAGAACCCAGGAAAATAATTGCAGAGCGACTTGAAACAGAATGAGCTAACCTGCCAGAAGGTTTAATAAAAACACATGATATTGTGGGTGTTCATAAAAAGAAATGCTTATGAAAGTCAGAAGCTGTAGGAGAGCTCCATGGGGAGATGGAATATGATATGTGGGGACGACACGGGGCATCAGCATCAGATGTGTAAGTTCATTTCATCCGTTTTTGATCTGAAGAAGTCAGGTTTTTAAGAGAGAAGAGGCCTCTATTTAGTTAGGCATCTACAAGGCTGCAGGGTAATCCTTGGACGTTGCCCAAGGCAATCCACTCTCCCAGCCTTTGAAATGACACCTCCTCCTCAGTCTACAACCCTTCCCCTCCTTCCTCTCTGTGATGACCTCACCTATTATTTCCAGAAGAAAACAGAGCAGTCAGAAGAGGACTCACATATCTGCTTAGCGGGAAACCTACCATAATCTTCCTGCCCCTGTGCCTCTGGATTCATCTGCCTGACCTC
This sequence comes from Aethalodelphis obliquidens, assembly GCF_003676395.1. Lineage (NCBI taxonomy): Eukaryota > Metazoa > Chordata > Mammalia > Artiodactyla > Delphinidae > Aethalodelphis > Aethalodelphis obliquidens. Next base: position 15,023,669 of record NW_020837952.1, read on the forward strand.
CTGCTGACACCTCCACTGCATGCTGGATGCCCCCCCTGGAGCCTCTTCAAAGGTTTTGCTTTCGCTTTCATTCCCTTTCCCTCCTGCGTCAATTTCTCCCACTCCACTAGATCAACCACGGTCAGCACACAACACGCTGTATCCTCTCCTGTATTTAAAAAGGGAGTCTCCCCGAGACCACATGCCCCCTCCGGCTACTGTCCCATTTTTCTGCTCCTCTTGATAGAGTCTTTTGAAAAAACATTTTTTAAAAAATTAATTAATTTATTTTTGGCTGCGTTGGGTCTTCGCTGCTGCGCGCGGGCGAGCGGGGGCTACTCTTCGTTGCGGTGCGCGGGCCTCTCATTGCGGTGGCTTCTCTTGTTGCGGAGCACGGGCTCTAGGCACGCGGGCTTCAGCAGTTGTGGCTCACGGGTTCAGTAGTTGTGGCTCGCGGGCTCTGCAGTGTGGGCTTCAGTAGTTGTGGCGCATGGGCTTAGTTGCTCCGCGGCACGTGGGATCTTCCCTGACTGGGGCTTGAACCCGTGTCCCCTGCACTGGCAGGCAGATTCTTAGCCACTGCACCACCAGGGAAGTCCAAGTGTTTTGAAATTCTGAAAGAGTTGTGCACATTCTCTGACTCTGTTTACTTAGGTCCTATTCTCACCTCAGCCCACTCAAAGCACCACTTGACTGACGCCTCTCTAGTTAGGGTCCACTACAAACTCTCTTCTTACACAATCCTTTAGCCAATTCTCAGTCCTCGTCTTATTCACCTTACCATCAATACTTGGTTCAGTTTTTCTCTCCCTCCTTGGTCCCATGTGGTTCTTAACTTGGATTCCAGGGCACCACATTCTCCTGCTTCTGCTCCTACTGCCTCCGTTTCTTCAAGTCTTTTGCTGAAACTTCCTTCATGGCTGACCTCGGAAGGCTGGAAGCCCCAGGCTCAGACCTTGGACCCCATCTCCATCTATCTGCACTACGAAGATGGTACCCCTCATCCCCAAGGGTGTAAATACAAACTGATTGCTCCAAAATTTATATCTGCACTGACCTTTCCTCTGAGTTCCCTACTTCCCCCTTCCACTGATCCATTTCTTCCCCAGGGTCTGTCTCAGTAAATGGCATCACTACTTACCCAGTTAAGAGCAAAACCCTTGGACTCATCCCAGACTCCTCTCTTCCTCTCACATTCCACATCTAATTTGACCATTTTTACTACCTCTACCTCCATCATCCTAGTCCAAGACACCATCATTTCTTGAGTGAAATAGTACAATGGCAACTGATCTCCCTGTCTCTGCTCCTGTCTCCTTAAAGTCTATTTTCCATATAGACGCTAGAGAGATTTAAAAAGAAATGCATCAGTACCTCAACTGTTCAATCCTTGCAATGGTTTCTTGTCACACCAAGAATAAAACTGAAGCTCTTACCTTGGCTACAAGTTCTACAGAACCTACCTTTGTCTCTCCCTCTCTCCAACCTCATCTGCTGCCACTCTCAGCATTGCTTCATCCTTTCTGGCCATGCTGGCCTTCTCTCAGTTTCTTTAACAAGCCAAGCTTGTTCTGACCTCAGGGCCTTTGTATTGGCTGTTCTTTTTGGCCTAGAATCCTCTTTCCCCAGACCCTTATGGGTTCACCCCTCATTTTAGGCTCACTCAGTTGTTACTGCCTGACTGAGGCTATCCTTGACTTTCTTTTCAAACACAGAGTCCAGGTCTTTCTGCCCACCACTCTCTACACCTTATACTAGTTTATTTCACTTTACTGCACTTAGCACAGCCTGACCTTATGTTAGGCAGTCAGTGCTTGTTGAATGCCAAGTCTCTCCACTAGCATGCCAACTCCAGGAGGACAGAGGCTTGTAGGATACTGCTAGCTTCTGGAACACTACTAGGCACATATAAAAAATGAGTGAGGATCATTTTAGTTATAATGGCCTTAGGGAGCAAGTAAAGGATTGGCTGGAGGAAAAATAAAGGCCGTGCGTTGAAATATGCAAGGGTGAAATGCATGGAATCAATGTGTAAGCAGTTTACATTTACCTGCAGAAGGCAGGACGGCACCAGGCGAGTAATCAAACTCCTAAAGAGAAAAAGACTTTCCAGGTGCTATAAAGTTTCCCCCCTCTGCCCCCCCGGTTCTGAAGCAGAAATCTTCCTAACATCCGTTTACCATCTAGCTCAGTAAGAGTCCTTAGAAATGTACAAGAATGTTTACTATTAAGAGAATTGAAAATGTATAGACTGAGCACATGGCCCAGAGTCAGTCTTTACTCATTGAATCGGATATTGGGAGATCTATGTGAACTGATTTTAGAAATCTATTTGCCAGGTGAAATGCTCTGCCACAGAGCAAAGTGACTCATTTTACTCATTCAGTGTTACCTTAAAACTCTGTATTATTCTAAGGTTTTAGAAGCGAAACACAAAGCAGAGAGTTATGGTGTTACCTGTTCAAGAACAAGTATTTAAAAGCCTGCTTCGGCAATTTCAGGTTTTTTCCTTGAAAATTACAAATGTATAGAATAGATGACAGCACAGCCGAAAGCAAACTAGCAGCCTGCTTCCTCAGTTTCTGCTAGCCCTCAGTTACTTAAATAATGGCATGACCCCTATGAGCGCAGCCTCTACTCACTGACCCACCTGTAATCAAGGGCACAGTCAGTGATGACTGAGACAGATTCTGCAACTTGGACAGACAGAGGCCACCCACACAGGCTCCTGCCCACCTTACATTTTCTTACATTACTTGAGAGCAGAGGCTCCATTGGCCACTAGGAGGCAGTCTTTACACCTCACTCTCATTAAGAATTCTCACCACCTTCTTTCACTCACTGCTCAGGACTCTGGTAGAAATTCATTGTTACCTAAATGCATTTCAGATAAAATTTTATTTTGTCCACTACTTTCTAGCCCTATGACCTTGGCATGTTACTTTAGCTCTCCGAACTTGTTCCCTCGACTGTTAGAGGGAAATGAACAAAACTTAGTTCCTGCAGGTGTTGTGGAAGAAACGCAACATTATTTATCAAAATGGTTAGGCCAATACTTGGAACACAGCATGAAATGAATGACAACCAGTATTTTTATAATTTATCTATGGCTTCCCTCACTCTCTCTTTCTAGATTAGGTTACTCTTGTGATCACTGCATTCTTGTTATTTCTTAGGCTTTGGGTTAATATTGTTCTCCCTCCTCGCTATCAGCATTTCTTTCCATTTTATAGCAAAAGCTCCAAATGACTTCCACTCCCGTCCAAACGCCCCATTTCTGCACTATAAATCAACGACTACTCATCAATATACTGACAAACTGAAGTTCTCAAAGGCATTTCTTTGGAGAAGAATCTCACTCCAAGCCAGTGTTTCCCAAAGTATAGTGTATGTAAACATTGACGGATATATTTGAGGGAACACATAAAACTTAAAAAAAAATTTTCAGTTATAATTTTTAAAAACTTATATTAGAAAAATATAATTAGCATATCAAATTCAAGATAATAAAGCTTAGGATAAAGATAAGGAAAAAAGTGAATCAATTTAAATTTACTTAAAATCATATTAATTATAGTCAAGGTGGAACAAACATATATAACAAACATTATGAAGATGACACGACTGAAATTGGGGGGCTGTTCTAAGTCATGTCAGCCCTAATAAGAAAGGAGTATTAATGAGCTCAACTGCTCTATTCTACATTAAACTGTGTAGGATGGTTCTTTTCTTTCCCTAGTGCCAATCAATCCATACAACTCTTTTATTATTATTTTTTTTTACAGAGCAACTATTTTAAAAAAATTTTACTGGAGTATAGTTGATTTACAATGTTGTGTTAGTTTCAGGTGTATAGCATAGTGATTCAGTTATACCCATACATATATTCATTCTTTTTCAGATTCTTTTCCCATATAGGTTATTACAGAATATTGAGTAGAGTTCCCTGTGCTACACAGAAGGTCCTTGTTGGTTATCTATTTTATCCATAGAGCTTGCACCCAGCCAAATTCTCTAAAGTCACTTAATTAAAACACCCTGAACTGAAGGTCTCCCTAACCTGGGGAGCGGGAGAATTCATTTATCTTCAGTGCCAAAGTAGTAGACAGAAAAGACTTTCTCCTGTGGCTCTTGTGCACGTCTCCTTGAGCCTCCTCGTGAAATGTTTCCAGACACTGGGAAGCTGTGCTGGCCGTCGTCAGAGTCATTCTTATGACTTCGTGTACCCAGAGCACGACATTGACCAAATGCCACCACTCCTGGAACACAGCGGGGCTCAGGGAATATCCAAGCACAGAACTAATTCATTACAAATAATTTCCCCTAAACTGCATGCTGAAAGAACTATTGTTTAAAAATCATTTGCTGCCTAGGTACCACTTCATTATATTTCACCCGTGTCTACGAAGGCAGGAGAGAGGTTCAAACGTAATAGACTGTCATTTGTCTGAATCGCTAATGAAAGCTGCAGCACTGAACACACAAATCAAGCTGCTCGTTTTGCCCAGTGCTATTTGAGAACTCAGGGTGTACCACAGAGCAAAGTGGATCAGCTCTCCGGGGGAAATCCTTCATGCGTACCTGCCATAAGAAGTAATAAGTTCTGCTTTGCATCACTCTATTTACAGACTCCAGCTATTGTTGCATATTTTTTGTGGCCTTTTTTCTATAGCAGCACACGTTCTCGAATGAATCGCTCTCATCCTGTCGATTTTATTGTTAAATTGTGCTCAGACTTTCTCTTTAGGTGTTAGAGGATCGCACAGACATTTTCTGTTCAAACAGGAACAAAAGAGACTTGGGGGAGAGACCTCTGGCCTTTGAAATTCTCTACGTAACTGACAGAATTGTAAGACATTTAAAGTGTACAATGTGACGATTTGATACACGTAGGCATCGTGCAGCACCGTGCTTTGTATGACATGACATACTTGCTTGAGTCAACTGAGTTTGGTTTCCCATCTGTGAGACTCGCCCATTTCTTGGAGCAGCTCAATGGTGGAACTAAACAGAGGAAGGAGAACCAGGCCCGAAAATCAGAGGAAATGCCCTTCATCCACCTGAAGAGTGTTAGAGCTATAAAATCCTATTGTAAATGTCACACTATATATCTACTACAATCATGAAAATTTAGACCAATGAAGTGTCAAATTGTGTGTTAACAAAGAGGAAAATGCTGAACAGGGAGGGCAGAACCTTCAAAATTCCTGTCCTTCCCCCTTAATTCAAGGTTGCCAGCTTCTCTGTGATACCAAGGGCACTGTATTATTTTCCACACTTTGACTTTTAGGTAGGTGTCAATGCTTCCTCGATGTATTCTAAACAGCGTGAGTGTATACATCTTGGGCTCATGGGCATTTCAGACTCTCAGCTCCATATCTGTACACCCTCTGCAAATACTCAAATGTGAGAAGCAAGAAAGACATATCATCTTCATTTAATTATGACCAAATTGATAAATGTCTTTTCTCATATTCTAGGAGGAAAAAAAATTCCCACACAAATTTTTGAGGGCTCATTTTGGCTACAGAGCTAAGATAATTTTCCTGGGGCACCAAAGTTTGGAAATGACAATGGGTGTGAACACTTGACATCTTCCTGCTTTTATGAATTGCCCAGAATTCTTTGTCAAAACTAGCATAAACAAAGAAAGCTATCCTACCTGGAAAAAGTATGTGAATCAAATAAATAATACGCTAACTCTAGGCCTTCAGGTCTAGTATAGTATCCTGTCTTTTCCGTTCATGAACATTAGACAGACACGATTAAATGCCTCATCTCTAAGTGGCTAAAGCCACAAATTATTGTAAAATATGCTAATCCAAGAATCATACAGATATCCTGTAATAATCTGGACAAACCCTCAGGTGCTCAAACTCTGATTCACCAGTAATCTCTCAAATAAAGGAAGATCAGACGAACAGATTCTTTTTAATAATCATAGATGTGTAGTAGAATCTGTTAGTTCAAAATAGCTTTGTACTTGGAATTCATCAAAAATGAGCTCAAAAAATGAGCGGAAGTGAGACTGAAATATGCCTCCTTAATAGTTTTAAACAGAATGTTAAGTCTTTAAATTTAAACTTCAGTGTCATAGATAGTCGTGTCATTTCTTTTTTACTAGCATGGTTATTAAAAATTTTACAAAACCTTATGAAAGACTAAAAAACCTTTTTTTTACACATTATGCCATAAGAGACACGATTAAAATGACGTTTCCAAATAACAAGAAAAATGCATTTCCCCTTTATCCAAATCAAATGCATTTGGCTCCTAAGAGATGTTTAATCCATTCCCTTTTTTGAGAAGAGACGGGAGTGGGCCGAAAGGATTTACAGTTAGAATTGTCATTTCATGAAGGACACATATTTGACTTGTGATTATAAAATAACTGCTATAGCAATCTTGAGTTTAGACAGTGGTAGTAGATTTTGATATGAATGAAAAGCAATTTATATTTTTGTTAACATTCAGGGTCACTTCTCTGGGTCAGAATTATTAAAAGTTACGCTTTGTTATGCCATGGAAATAGTGGAACCCATGTTAAGAAACCTTATCTATGTATATGTGTACAAATATTTATTCCAGGAAGCATCAGGTCTCTATAGAATTAGTTTCAAAGAACAGCTTACGCTTTCATAAAAACGTGTATAGAGAGCTTTAAAATGCCGTCCACTACCTTATACTCTTCCTCCCTTACACCTCCCCCCCTTCCATCAGAGAAAGTGTTCACATGAACGATCCAATTCAATCACCATCATTGGATCGGTGGGGAGAGATGTGAGGAAAAGCCATAGCTCCTTTAAAATTCCAGCTTCTGGGTGTTTGCTTACCGCCCAGGAATTGGGGCACCAAAATCTGCCCTGAGAAGTGCCTTTGCACTGAGGAGATCCAGGGGCCGGTAGAGGAGCCATGCTTTCCTTTACGCCTTTTTCAGTTCCTTGGTGCCTTTTTTCTTTACACACATCTTTCCTTGCTACCAGGGTGGTGATAATACTTTTGAGGGAAGTGAGGTTGGGAGGTAAGCACAGGAGAAAGAAAAACAGGCTGTAGGGCTTCCCTGGTGGTGCAGTGGTTGGGAGTCCGCCTGCCGATGCAGGGGACGCGGGTTCGTGCCCCGTTCTGGGAAGATCCCACATGCCGCGTAGCAGCTAGGCCTGTGAGCCATGGCCGCTGAGCCTGCACGTCCGGAGCCTGTGCTCCGCAGTGGGAGAGGCCACAACAGTGAGAGGCCCGTGTACTGCTAAAAAAAAAAAAACAAAAAAAAAACAGGCTGTAAACTTTGATTTTGCTCTTTTAGCTCCCCGGGGTCCACCTTCATTCCTCGGGAGGACACTTTGGGATTTTTCAGCCGAAGCGCCAGCAAATAATAAAGAGCGTGCATTTTCCAGGTCTCTGCGCATTTCCCTCTCTCTCTCTCTGACTTCACAGGGATAAAGGTTGCCATGGTAGGTGACTGGTTAAGATTTCTGGATGCTGGATTAGATCTCCCTTTGACTTAACTATTTGGCCAAAGATCAGGGGAGAGTCCCTTTTTTTTTTTTGCCAGAACAAGAATTAATGGGGATTTTTAGGTAAGACAGTAAAGGTTCAGAACTCCAAGTGTCAGAACTCAGTCAGGACGCAGTTTCCAAGAAGTTCCCTAATTTACTGTTATTTCTTAAGATATAACAGTAAGTCCTCATCAGTTATTAATCGCTTTGGTTTCTTAGCCTTCCGGCTGGTGAACTCTTTTTTTCTCTTGGGCTGTTCTAAATAATTAAGAAGATTTTGAGGACGCCCAACCCTTCTGGCTGCTGCCTTCTAAGAGAGAACAAAAGGGTGTTTGTTCATGTTCAAACTCCAGGAGAATAACCCCTGAAGCCTACAAAAAAGGTTCCTGATTCCAGTGACTTAAAAACTGACCTGAGGAAGAACAAAAGGAAAAAGTCTATTACGAAGAATCACTGTATGTCATGAACTAAGGATTATAATTAACAACTTCTCTGTACCTAATATGTAATGTTAAAAACTACTTATTGACTTTAAGGAAAAGCCTGGCCCATAAACCTGTGTTATAATTTAGTATGTAACACTAGAAAACCCATGAAAGGAAAACATGAGACTAGTCGGTGCTTTTCTTTAGTACCACATCAAGTGGTAAGGACAGTGGGAAGGCTCTTCAACGCTTCCCAGCAGAGTACTGAGCACCAGCTAACTAGAGAGGCCAAGAAGGAACTGATGGATAACTGGCATTCTCGAGCTTCAAACTTTGGGTACTTCCTTATTGCTGACAAGGAGAAAGCAGAGAGCACAGCACAGAGCTGATCGCAGTAGTTTTTCTAAACGTGATCGGCACTAAGAATGACGTTTTATAGGATGGAATAGAAGAAATCTCAGCACTGGGTGATGCCGTCTAATTACAAATTGCAAGTTACTTTAGAATCTTCAAAGCACACAAACAAGGATAGGTAACATTCACAACATGCCTCTTTCTAAGCCAGGTACTTTCACTATGAGTCTAAGCCTTCAGAATAAGAATAAAAATAACCACATGTAGTTCTTATAAAAATAAATAATAATCACGAACAGGGCAGAAACTGGACTCATCTCGCTCTTTACGCAAATGGAAAATTCCCCTTTCATTGACAGATCTGCCAAACCATTCAATTTAACATTGGAAACACTGCTTTGTTTCTCCTGGATTGTTAAACTACTGTACTCTAGAATCCTGTCACTAAGCTTTAGCTGTACTCAATTTGCTTGTATATAATATAGAAAGACGTTAATTTTGATAAATTTCTAAACGTATTAATGCTTTTAATCCTTCTCTTAAGTATAGTTGCTACCATAAGAGGTTTTCCACAAATTACCGAGTTCAGATAAAGTTTGAATAATATTTTGAATCTCCTTCCTCCTTTAATTTTAGAATGTTTATGTCATTCTCAAATTCAAAGTTTCAAAATATGGAAGTTTGGGATAAAGACATTTTAAGATATTTCTGAAAAATCTTTTGTTGAAAAAAGTAGGTATCGTTTATTGTACTACAAGGAACCTAATCACAGCTTCCTAAGGAAACAAAAGTCCCAGAATTCTACAAGAGTTGTTCGATGGAAGTAAATCCAAGTTCAACGAGACAAGAAGAAAAGAGTAATTTGTTATTCAGCATATATATGATCTGCCACAGCAATTCTGAACCACTTTGTTATGCCCGGTTTGTCTCAGTAAAGGGATAGATGCTGCTGTGAGAATCATACCCTGAAATCAGAGGTGAAAGTAAGTCAATGAGTGAGAGCTGATATAAATTCAAGTCATTTTACAAAGGATTTGCACACAAGATGAATTTTCACAAGTCTGCAAGCTTTTCCAGAGTCTAGCTTTCATGAACGTTGTTTGAACAAGTTGTATAGAATGCAGTCTCCACCCTATGAAATAGCATTTTTTTTTTTTTTTTAACCAAGTTGGAACTATTTAGGATCACCAAATAACAGGGTTCAAAAGGAAAACAGCTGAAAAACCCAGCAGTCTGGTCTAACCTGGGATGCTCTGTCTCCTCACAGCCAATGCTCCATCAGGCGGTTTTGTCTGGCTGGCGGATTTAGTGTAGGGACTCTCATCTGCAAAGGTACAATGAAGGGTTTGGTTAATTTCCATCCAGTTTCTAATGTAGTGAAGATTTTCCAATGGACTGCAATCCTTCTGCCAGAGAGAGGTGATAGGATACAACAGAAAGAGTCTGTAGACCTGGGTCCTAACCTTGGGTTGGCCATAGGACAAGGTCAAGTCATTTAAAATGCTCTGAACATCAGTTTCCTCTCCTATGAAAGAGGGATATACTTTTTCATCCACCTCTTAGGATTGTCAGGATCAAGCTATAATGCACGTGAAGGCATAGAATGGTAAGAAGTTTGTAAATCCAATACACAGGTTATTCGCCTGTCACCTATATTCACTGATAAATAAGCATCGGTGACTATCAGTAATCAGAAGACAAAGAAGGAATAAAACGGCTCAATGGGCACTAAGAATAAACAGGTAGAAGAACAAAGGAAATGAAATGGTATATTTCAGAGAAGCAGATGACAGAGTATTAGTATTGGAGGGGAATAAAGACACAGAATTAGTGGGTTCCTCTTGGAAGCAGGAACTGGCATCCAGTGGAAAATAAAGGGACAGGGACATTCAGAGTAAGACCAGAGAAGCTAGGTTAAGAACAGGGAAGGAAGGATGGTTTGGGGAAAGAAGACATATATTGCAATGAGCTGATGTGCCCTCTTTTAGAAAGAGATGGAAATAACTTGCAGAACCAGAAAAAGAGCAACTGAAGAGACAGGAGGACTAAAGCCTAGTATACCTGTGACAGGCACGAAGCTGAATGAGCAAAACACCAGGTGACAAAATCATACAAGCGATGGATCCATCAAATTCTAAGTAAAGTGATTTTTTTTTTTTAATCTAGGAAAGGATTTAGTCTGTCTTGGAATATAGGAATAATGATCTAGGATGGCAAATATCTTCTTTCTAGTTTGCATGGGACATTTGTATAAAGTAAAAGAGATGTCTGAGTGACAACCTTAAACATTTTCAAGAATAGGATGTATCTGGCCTGAGCAGACATAATGTAAAATAATGACCTAGCAGATCTACTCAAGCTGGATGACCCAAAGGTTACTTCTGGCCACACTATCAGGTTAGTTTGTGGTGGTTGTTGTCATTGTTGTGATAGGAAATCATTAAAGGATTAAAAAGCATTCTATTGTGCATGGCAAACTATTAAATATAACAAGGATTTAATTCAGCAACAAGACTTAGTCATCTGAGAACATAACTCTCCCAACTAAGTAGTCTGTGTTGCAAAACTGAGGAACTCCATTCCTCTTTAGGATGTTCTTCTGGTTGAAATGATTCACGATTTCTTCATAAAACTAACAAGGTCTTTGTAAGCAATGACAAAAACGAAAGAGTAATACTGCTGTAAGCTGCAATTAAAAAATGGCAGTCATGCTGTTTCATGTTTCTATTCCATTTGTCACACGATTCTTTAAATTCTTCCAACCATAAAGATAAACTACCAACTTTCAGATACCAATACACTTAACAGCGTCACTTTTGCTTAGGAAGCAGTATCCTAGATCTCTGACTCTTCTCTTTGCAAATGTGATTTTGAGTAGAATCACAAACCACAACACAAAATGCAAGCATTATACTACAAAAGTCTTCCTTTTGCTCTACCATGCCCACCTGAGTATTTGAACTCTTTTCTCACAGTGTTGATTTAATAACCAGGCAATATGCTTTATATAGCACCCATTAAAACAAACTTACCATATGTTAAAATCTGGATTCTTTATAAAACCAGTTTAAAAATGTATTTCCTTTTATTATCTAAAACTTTGAAACTGTATATTTATGAGTACAGAGCACTGAGCCAGGAGATACCAATCACGACGACCAGTTTCAGGGGACAGCATCTTGGAAGCCTAAGGGCTTTCCTCAGTTTTCAATTTGTCTAGAGTCCAGCCAATTAAAGTCTTGGGTTGAATTCAGTGTTGGATTTTCTTAAAGGGCAATAAGAGATTTGACCAGGAGACTCTGGGGTGTTTTGCACTTGATGCTCTATTTTAAGGAGGCATGTCTTTAGAAATTTACTCAGTTTGCATTACAGAAGCAGTCAACCCTGGTAAAACTATTTTCTCATTTATATTTGAAAACGTCCTTGATTTAGAGCTGAGAAGTCTAGTTATACACATCCTTAAAAGGTTGAAACTGAATTATAGATGGCCACCTGGCCAGCCTCTGCTTATCCACTCCCCAGCGCCCAGCCTCACTCCCAGTATCAAGAGTGTCCTTGCTGAACACAGGCAGAAGTAAACAATTACCTAGAAGTCAAAATTTGCATTGGTCAAAGGACCAGAGTGAAATAAGTTTGATATTATCTGAGAATAGCTTACCAAAGTTAAGGTGGAAGCAATAATTCTTAATGGAAGTGAGGCAGAATCTCGGCAACATTCATCATGAGTTAAGGAGAGCATAGCAACAGAGCAGCATGGTGCCTTTTAACATTTGCTTTTAAAGAAACTTTTTCCTAACAATATATCTTTAATTTAAACCTCCAGGAGGCATCGTAGGCCTTTTGTAAAAACCTACCCATCAGAGAATACGCATCAATTCTCTTGATGTGATTTACGCAAAGTCAATTCTTGATTCAAACTTTGAAGATAGAAACAGAGGGAAGACATTGAATGAATCAGTGGCTGATGGCTCCATAATAGGATATTCAAGGGCAAGAATGTCTGGGGAGCAGACAGTCACGGAGAGCTGTGGAGTCTTCCATGGTAGTTTTCTCTTAAGTCCTTTAATGGCCATTTGTAGATATATCACTAGAATCTCATGATTATAAGGGATGCTCTAGACCACTCTTTCATTTTAGAGTCAGGATTTGAGGCCCAGAGATGAAAATTTATAGAAGGACCTGCATCTAGAACGAGTCTAGACTGAATTTCTTTTATTCCTATTTCTGTGCTCTGTCCTCCTTATGTTATTTCCTTTTGGATAGACAACAAGATTTGATAGGTTATCAGGTATCACACATTTCGGCATCACACAGGCCACACTGGACACACCACTCCAGCAGACACCTGGCATCATGTAAGTCAATTACTTTGGAGAAGTCTACAAAAATGAGCAATCTTAGCCAGTTCCTTTTGTGTGTATAGATAAATCTCACTTCCCTCTCTTCCATATACTTATTTGCCTAAAATAAGTAAATTTAAATTGTACTGCAGAACCAAGTTATACCTTTAAGGTCACTTATTTGAAGACGAAAATTTTAAATAAATGCCAGTACACATGAAAAGATGCTCCACATCACTAATTATTAGAGAAATGCAAATCAGAAGTACGACGAGGTTACCACTTCACACCGGTCAGAATGGCCATCATTAAAAAGTCTACAGATAACAAATGGTGGAGAAGGTGTGGAGAGAAGGGACCCCTCCTACACTGTTGGTATAGCTACTATGGAGAACAGTATGGAGGTTCCTTAAAAAAAACTAAAAATAGAGCTACCATGTGATCCAGCAATCCCACTCCTGGGAATATATCTGGAGAAAACCATAATTTGAAAAGATACATGTATCCCAATGTTCAATGCAGCACTATTTACAATAGCCGGGATATGGAAGCAACCTAAACGTCCATCAATGGAGGAATGGATAAAGAAGATGTGGCACATATATACAATGGAATATTACTCAGTCATAAAAAAGAATGAAATAATGCCATTTGCAGCAACATGGATGGACCTAGAGATTGTCATACTGAGTGAAGTCAGAGAGAGAAAGACAAATATCATATGATATCACTTATATGTGGAATCTAAAATATGGCACAAATGAACCTATCTACAAAACAGAAACAGACTCACAGACATAGAGAACAGACTTGTGGTTGCCAGGGGGTGGGGGGAGGGAGAGGGATGGACTGGGAATTTTGGGGTTAGTAGATGCAAACTCTTACATTTAGAATGGATAAACAAGGTCCTAATGTATAGCACCAGGAGCTATATCCAAATCTCCTGGGATAAACCATAATGGAAAAGAATATAAAATAAGAATGTATACATGTGTATAACTGAGTCACTTTGCTGTACAGCAGAAATTAGCACATTGTAAATCAACTATACTTCAATTAAAAAAATAAAATAAATGCCAATACAGTTCACTATTCCTCAGTAAAGGCCTCAAAAGTTTCAGTGAATTATAAGATCTATGGTAATACTTCTTTGATTTATCAGGAAGACACTAAATAGACTTTCCAGTTCCATCTAATTATGTAAGTGAATTAAAAAATAGCTCAAATAACAAAGGAAGGAATCAATCTATAGATAATGTCTCTAGAACAGTGCCTGACTCATAGTATGCATTCATTAAATATTTCTGATAGATGATTACACTGCATTTAACTTTTCAAACTAGAGCATTTATTGTAAGTAAGCAAACTGAAGAAAGTCAAACATTAGTTACGAGCTACCCTGCCTCCTCCTTCTGATTTCAGTTTCTAGGTTTACACCCTATTGCTTTTAAAGCCACATCACCACCTAACAGCTATTAAGTATTGCCCTATTGTATGTTCAAAATCTGTGACTCTTTATAAAAATAATATTAAAATATATTTCCTTTAATTTTCGTTCAGACTACAGAAAGGTTTATCGCACAACCTTTAACATAATGCCTTTAAACAAAAGAATTCTGATTTTCATACCAGATGCCCAACCTTGACTTTGATGGTGGATCATGTTAACAAGGGATCCTTATGGAAAGTCACTATAGGGGCAAAGGAGGCATTGAGCTAGTGAGTCACTGCTCACTGAAGTGAATGCTGCAAGTAATCATCAAGGGCACATCAGGGTATCAGAACTGTCAGCCTTTCAACATGACATCTTAGCAGCTAGATAATCACTGTCACATATGATGGCCGCCCATTGCCGTTGGTCATAACAAGAAAGAGCACGGGTCCCCTTTACGGTGACATCCCATAAGGCTAGGGAAAATGCCCTCCATTAAATGGAGAATCGACACTGTGACAGAGACACAGAAAGGGCTTAGTCAAGCATGTACTTAAAACAGAAGCGGAACAATGGCAGGGACCCATCTATCCCTCTTATTTTCCCGAATTTGGCCACTCTCCTTATGTGCCAAACACAGAAGCGGCAAACACAGATCATTTGTTTTGATTACATGTTCCGAGTGAAGCTGGTATTTACAAACTTGGAAAGCAAATGGCAGGCACCTAAGAAGCAAGGTTTCATTCTGCGTCACAACCAAAGCCCATGCTGCAGTTGGGAGAAACCCATCTTGAGGAATGGACTCATGTCTCCTCATGTTCTCGTAACCTTGAATGGTTGCCTGGCATCAAATAGCATCCATGTGTAATCAGGCGGGTCCTTGTCTCCACCTTCTACTTCTCCCATTCCCAGAGTCTGGGCTTCCCAGAGAAACCGGATATGACTATGGTTTCAAGAATCTCTAGCTGTTTACAGGGCTTTATTTTTTATTTTATTTTATTATTTTTTTTGTGGTACGCGGGCCTCTCACTGTTGCGGCCTCTCCTGTTGCGGAGCACAGGCTCCGGACGCACAGGCCCAGCGGCCATGGCTCACGGGCCCAGCCTCTCCGCAGCATGTGGGATCTTCCCGGACCGGGGCACGAACCCGTGTGCCCTGCATCAGCAGGCGGACTCTCAACCACTGCGCCACCAGGGAAGCCCAGGGCTTTATTGAAAAAAAAAAATTTAATTTCCTTTGGCTGAGACTAATCAGTCTATGCTAAACAATTCCTAGCAACTAATTATGCACAATTGAGGTGCCTGTTAAGCCAGAAAATCCCTCAACTTCTTGATTAGGGAAAAAAAGGCATTTTGTGCAATTAAACATTATGACCATTTCCTAGCAGCAGGGAGGGAGACAGCCAGCTCATGCCACAACGTTCATGCACATCGTTACGAACGCAGAAGAAAACTGTTTCTCGTGAGTGAACAAAATGAAATCCATTGTGAAGGAAATAATCTGTCCCTAGAATTCAATTACATTCCACAAATTTTAGTGCCTACTATGTGCAAACTAAGAAAGTGGATATAAGATAATAAGACTCATATTAGATCCAATTTTATATTCACCATTAGTGAATGGTGATGGAGGAATCCTTATTACGTCATAGGTTTGAGACTGGAGCATGTGGTTCATTAGCTGAGGGGCAAAATGAGCATAGGCTCAGGGTACTGGTGGAGGTGGGACCCCGTAGGAGAAAGGTAGCTCCACTGTGATGAATTAGTGCAGAATTTTGCAATCAGAAAAATCAAGAAACAGGCAATGTTAATTTTCAGCTAGCCTGGAAGTTTTGTGTGGTGTGGGACCATAATCTTTCCAGTACTTGGGTCTTGTGAACATTTTATCCCAGCCCAGCGGGAACATACTACAGATTGTCTGTTTCTCTCTCTCTCTCTCTCTTTTTTTTTTGTGAGTTTGAGCAACATGGTCTTGGTAGAAAAGTAAGACAAAAATATTACAAGGAAGAAAAATTACAGCACAGTGCATCTAAAACAGAACAAAAAATAAGAAAAACTGACAATATATTTAAAAAACTAAATCTTTAAAAATTTTTTTAAAAAGACAAATAATTCATCACATTCAATTGGGTTATACTCCAGGCATACATTTTATTTTTAATAAATTTACAAAAGCCACAGTGAGAATTTATTTTTTTATTTTTATAAACTTTTTATTTTATATTAAAGTATAGTTAACAATGTTGTGATAGTTTCATGTGTACAGCAAAGTGATTCAGTTATACATATATCTATTCTTTTTCAAATTCTTGTTAACATTTGAAAATCAGTTGCTGCAATTCAGAAAATTCCCAGAACAAAGGAGATAAAGAGAACTATTATCACAGACAATTCAGAAAAAAGCATTTGATAAATTCAATATATACTAATGATATAAAACTCAGAAACTGGGACACAAAGGAGCATCTTGACTCTTGAAAACAGCTGACAAACCACAAACCACAGCCCTAAGACAATGCAACTCGTCCTTGTTAGAAAACAGGAGTACATATGCACAGAGCTACAGCTATTAATTTGCATATTATCTCTGCCTGCTTGTTTGCTCCACTGTCAGTTTTGTAGTAGTGACAGAGATTGACAATGGAGCAAAAAAGCAGCCAGAGATAATATGTTTCTCTCGTTTTGACATTAGACCTCCAGTTCAGTTTGCTGCCTTGCTGGTTTGATGGCATACTCTAAAATTTAAGCAAGATTTCCTGAAGGCTAGCTGTCACATGGTTTTGATCATAGATCTTAATTCTGTCTTTCTCTACTTATTAAGACAAGGTATAACTACAAGCACAAGGCCCAGCATAATTTAAAGAAATGCAAACTCAATGATATGGCCAAATATTCCTCTGCAATCCAAAACAGTTCTTAATTCCTGATTAAAATGACCCTGTTTCTCTAGGGCAAATGAAAAGTACACCCTTAATCTCTCCTAGAGTCACAGGCTTCTGGGTGCTACATAGACTTTAGCTCTATTGCTTTGGCATGACTTTTTGAGAATAAATTAATTTCATCTCCTTCCCTACTGGGGTAAAGTGGGCCACACAACTAGGTTTAAATCAGAAGGGAGCAAGAAAGATCTGAGCTTGAAGGCAGGAGGCAGAGGCAGTGAGCTGCTCCATTACAGTCCCTCTCCTATGAAGAGATGATTCCCCCTACTCCAAGCTATTTCTCTCCTCTTTGTTATTTGTTTTGCATCTGCATGGCATCATTGCCTATCCTTTACTCTGCAGGTTTCCTTACAGTTTTCTCATTCTGACACTGATGTGCTCTATATTCTTAAAGGGGACCAGGTCTTTTGATTCTGAACACTAAAAAACATCCAAACAGAGCAAAACTTCATTTTAAAAACGAATGTATGGTGGTTTCTTCACACTGACAGAATGTCCTCTAAAATTATATTAATCACAATCACATCACCATTTCAGGGATTAAATATTACAGCTGAAATGAATGCTAACTGAGGAAAACAGCTGAACAATCATAGACAGGAAGACACTGGAACTCACCAAAAAAGATATCCAAAGACAAAGGAGAAGCCGCATGAGACGGCAGGAGGGGCGCAATCACAATAAAATCAAATCCCATAACCGCTGGGTGAGTGAACACAAAGTGGAGAACACTTATACCACAGAAGTCCACCCACTGGAGTGAAGGTTCTGAGCCCCACATCAGGCTTCCCAACCTGGGGGTCCTGCAAGGGGAGGAGGAATTCCTACAGAATCAGACTTCGAAGGCTAGTGAGATTTGATGGCAGGACTTCAACAGGACTGGGGAAACAGAGGCTCCACTCTTGAAGGGCACACAAAAGTAGTGTGTACATTGGGACCCAGGGGAAGGACCAGTGACCCCATAGAAGACTGAACCAGGCCAAGCTGCTAGTGTTGGAGGGTCTCCTGCAGAGGCGGGGGGTGGCTGTGTCTCACCGTGAGGACAAGGACACTGGCAGCAGAAGTTCTGGGAAGTACTCCTTGGTATGAGCCCTCCCAGAGTCCCTCATTAGCCCCAACAAAGAGCCGGGGTAGGCTCCAGTGTTGGGTTGCCTCAGGCCAAACAACCAACAGGGAGGGAACCCAGCCCCACCCATCAGCAGACAAGCGGATTAAAGTTTTACTGAGCTCTGCCCACCAGAGCAACAGCCAGTTCTACCCACCACCAGTCTGTCCCATCAGGAAACTTGCACAAGCCTCTAAGGTAGCCTCACCTACCAGAGGGCAGACAGCAGAAGCAAGAAGAACTACAATCCAGCAGCCTGTGGAATGAAAATCACATTCACAGAAAGACAGACAAGATGAAAAGGCAGAGGGCTATGTACCAGATGAAGGAACAAGATAAAACCCCAGAAAAACAACTACATGAAGTGGAGATAGGCAACCTTCCAGAAAAAGAATTCAGAATAATGAGAGTGAAGATGATCCAGGACCTCGGAAAAAGAATGGACGCAAAGATTGAGAAGATACAAGACCTAGAAGACCTAGAAGACCTAGAAGAGCTAACAAAGACCTAGAAGAATTAAAGAACAAACAAACAGAGATGAACAATACAAAAACTGAAATGAAAAATACACTAGAAGGAATCAATAGCAGAATAACTGAGGCAGAAGAATGAATAACTGACCTGGAAGACAGAATGGTGGAATTCACTGCTGCAGAACAGAATAAAGGAAAAAGAATGAAAAGCAATGAAGACAGCCTAAGAGACCTCTGGGACAACATTAATCACACAAACATTTGCATTATAGGGGTTCCAGAAGGCGAAGAGAGAGAGAAAGGACCTGAGAAAATATTTGAAGGGATCACAGTGGAAAACTTCCCTAACATGGGAAAGGAAATAGTCACCCAAGTCCAGGAAGCACAGAGAGTCCCATACAGGATAAACCCAAGGAGAAACACGCTGAGACACGTAGCAGTCAAATTGGCAAAAATTAAAGACAAAGAAAAATTACTGAAAGCAGCAAGGGAAAAATAACAGATAAAATACAAGGGAACTCCCATAAGGTTAATAGCTGATTTCTCAGCAGAAACTCTACAAGCCAGAGGCATGACATACTTAAAGTGATGAAAGGGAAGAACCTACAACCAAGATTACTCTATGCAGCAAGGATCTCATTCACAATCGACGGAGAAATCAAAAGCTTCACAGACAAGCAAAAGCTAAGAGAATTCAGCACCACCAAACCAGCTCTACAACAAATGCTAAAGGAACTTCTCTAAGTGGGACACATAAGAGAAGAAAAGGAGGTACAAAAACAAACCCAAAACAATTAAGAAAATGGTAACAGGAACATACATATCAATAATTACCTTAAAAGTGAATGGATTAAATGCTCCAACCAAAAGACACAGACTTACTGAATGGATACAAAAGCAAGACCCATATATATGCTGTCTACAAGAGACCCATTTCAGACCTAGGGACACATACAGACTGAAAGTGAGGGGATGGAAAAAGATATTCCACGCAAATGGAAATCAAAAGAAAGCTGGAGTAACAATCCTCATATCAAATAAAATAGACTTAAAAATAAAGAATGTCACAAGAGACAAGGAAGGACACTATATAATGATCAAGGGATCAACCCAAGAAGAAGATATAACAATTACAAATAAATATGCACCCAACATCAGAGCACCTCAAAACATAAGGCAACTGCTAACAGCTATAAAAGAGGAAATCGACAGTAACACAATAATAGCGGGGGACTTTAACACCTCACTTACACCAATGGACAGATCATCCAAACAGAAAATTAATAAGGAATCACAAGCTTTAAATGACACAATAGAGCAGATAGATCTAATTGATATTTATAGGACATTCCATCCAAAAAGAGCAGATTACCCTTTCTTCTAAAGTGCACACGGAACATTCTCCAGGATAGATCAAATCTTGGATCACAAATGAAGCCTCGGTAAATTTAAGAAAATTGAAATCATATCAAGCATCTTTTCTGACCACAACTCTAGGAGATTAGAAATGAATTACAGGGAAAAAACCGTAAAAAAACACAAACATATGGAGGCTAAACAATATGTTACCAAATAATGAAGAGATCACTGAAGAAATCAAAGAAAACATCAAAAAATATGTAGAGACAAATGACCATGAAAAGATGATGATCCAAAACCTATGGGATGCAGCAATAGCAGTTCTAAGAGGGAAGTTTATAGCAATATAAGCCTACCTCAAGAAACAAGAAAAATCTGAAATAAACAATCTATCCTTACACCTAAAGGAGCTAGAGAAAGAAGAACAAAAAAACTCCAGAGTTAGCAGAAGGAAAGAAATCATAAAGATCAGAGCAGAAATAAATGATATAGAAACAAAGAAAACAATAGCAAAGATCAATAAAACTAAAAGCTGGTTCTTTGAGAAGATAAACAAAATTGATAAACCGTTAGCCACACTCATCAAGAGGGAGAGGACTCAAATCAATAAAATTAGAAATGAAAAAGGAGAAGTCACAACAGACACTGCAGAAATACAAAGCATCCTAAGAGACTACTGCATGCAACTCTATGCCAATAAAATGGACAACCTGGAAGAAATGGACAAATTCTTAGAAAGGTATAACCTTCCAAGACTGAACCAGCAAGAAATAGAAAATATGAACAGACAAATCACAAGTAATGAAATTGAAATTGTATTTAAAAATCTTCCAACAAACAAAAGTCCAGGACCAGATGGCTTCACAGGTGAATTCTATCAAACATTTAGAGAAGAGCTAACACCCATCCTTCTCGACTCTTCCAAAAAACTGCAGAGGAAGGAACACTCCCAAACTCATTCTATGAGGCCACCATCACCCTGAAACCAAAACCAGACAAAGATACTAAAAAGAAAGAAAATTACAGACTAATACCATTGATGAATATAGATGCAAAAATCCTCAACAAAATACTAGCAAACAGAATTCAACAGCACATTAAAAGGATCATACACCATGATCAAGTGAGATTTATTCCAGGGATGCAAAGATTCTTCAGTATATGCAAATCAATCAATGTGATACACCATATTAACAAATTGAAGAAAATCCATATGATCATCTCAATAGATACAGAAAAAGTTTCTGACAAAATTCAACACCGATTTATGATAAAAACTCTCCAGAAAGCAGACATAGAGGGAACCTACCTCAACATAATAAAGGCCATATATGACAAACCTACAGCAAACATCATTCTCAATGGTGAAAAACTGAAAGCATTTCCTCTAAGACCAGGAACAAGACAAGGATGTCCACTCTCACCACTATTATTCAACATAGTTTTGGAAGTCCTAGCCACGGCAGCCAGAGCAGAAAAAGAAATAAAAGGAATACATATTGGAAAAGAAGAAGTAAAACTGTCAGTGTTTGCAGGTGACATGATACTATATGTAGAGAATCCTAAAGATGCTACTAGAAAACTACTAGAGCTAATCAATGAATTTGGTAAAGTTGCAGGATACAAAATTAATGCACAGAAATCTCTTGCATTCCTATACACTAATGATGAAAAATCTGCAAGAGAAATTAAGGAAACACTCCCATTTACTACTGCAACAAAAAGAATAAAATACCTAGGAATAAATCTACCTAGGGAGACAAAAGACCTGTAGGCAGAAAACTATAAGACACTGATGAAAGAAATTAAAGATGATACAAACAGATGGAGAGATATACCATGTTCTTGGATTGGAAGAATCAATATTGTGAAAATGACTCTACTACCCAAAGCAATCTACAGATTCAATGCAATTCCTATCAAATTACCAATGGCATTTTTTACAGAACTAGAAAAAAAATGTTTAAATTTGTAGGTAGACACAAGAGACCCCGAATAGCCAAAGCAGTCTTGAGGGAAAAAAACAGAACTGGAGGAATCTGACTCCCTGAGTTCAGACTGTACTACAAAGCTACAGTAATCAAGACAATACGGTACTGGCACAAAAACAGAAATATAGATCAATGAAACAGGATAGAAAGCCCAGAGATAAACCCATGCACCTATGGTCAACTAATCATGACAAAGGAGGGAAGGATATACAATAGAGGAAAGACAGTGTCTTCAATAAGTGGTGCTGGGAAAACTGGACAGCTACATGTAAATGAATGAAATTGGAACACTCCCTAACACCATACACAAAAATAAATTCAAAATGGATTAGAGATCTAAATGTAAGACCGGATACTATAAAACTCTTAGAGGAAAACATAGGAAGAACACTCTTTGACATAAATCACAGCAAGATCTTTTTTGATCCATCTCCTAGGGTAATGGAAATAAAACAAAAAGAAACAAATTGGACCTAATGAAACTTAAAAGCTTTTGCAAAGCAAAGGAAACCATAAACAAGATGAAAAGACTACCCTCAGAATGGAAGAAAGTATTTGCAAACAAATCAACGGACAAAGAAGTAATCTCCAAAATACATAAACAGCTCATGCAGCTCAATATTAAAAAAACAAACAACCCAATCCAAAAATCGGCAGAAGACCTAAATAGACATTTCTCCAAAGAAGACATACAGATGGCCAAGAAGCACATGAAAAGCTGCTCAACATCACTAAGTATTAGAGAAATGCAAATCAAAACTACAATGAGGTATCACCTCACACCAGTCAGAGTGGGCATTATCAGAATATCTACAAACAACAAATGCTGGAGAGGGTGTGGAGAAAAGGGAACCCTCTGCACTATTGGTGGGAATGTCAACTGATACAGCCACTATGGAAAACAGTACGGAGGTTCCTTAAAAAACTAAAAATAGAATTACCATATGACCCAGCAATCCCACTACTGGGCATATACCCAGAGAAAACCATAATTCAAAAAGACACATGCACCCCAATGTTCATTGCAGCGCTATTTACAATAGCCAGGTCATGGAAGCTACCTAAATGCCCATCGACAGACGAATGCATAAAGAAGATGTGGCACATATATACAATGGAATATTACTCAGGTACAAAAAGGAATGAAATTGGGTCATTTGTAAAGACATGGATGAATGTAGAGACTGTCATACAGAGTGAAGTAAGTCAGAAAGAGAAAAAGAAATATCATATATTAACGCATATATGTGGAACCTAGAAAAATGGTACAGATGAACTGGTTTGCAGGGCAGAAATTGAGACACAGATGTAGAGAGCAAACGTATAGACACCAAGGGGGGAAAACAGCAGGGGTGGTGGTGTTGGGATGAATTGGGAGATTGGGATTTACATATATACACTAATATGTATAAAATGGATAACTAATAAGAACCTGCTGTATAAAAAAATAAATAAAATAAAATTCAAAAAAAAAAAAGAAAAGGAAAACAAAAAAGTAAAAAGAATGCCAACCATACAGATCATATTGCTGCAGGCCTGTCTTATAAGACCATCTTATAAAATAAAGAAGATATAGTATACACACACACACACACACAATGGAAAACTACTCAGCCATAAAAATGAATGAAATAATGCCATTTTCAGCAACATGGATGGACCTAGAGATTATCATACTAAGTGAAGTAAGTCAGAGAAAGATAAATATCATACGATATGACTTATGTGGAATCTGAAAAAATAATACAAATGAACTTATTTACAAAACAGAAACAGACTCACAGACTTAGCAAACAAACTTATGGTTACCAAAAGGGAAAGGTAGGGGGGAGGAATAAATTAGCAGTTTGGGATTAACATATACACACTACTATATATACAATAGATAATCAACAAGGACCTACTGTATAGCACAGGGAACGCTACTCAGTACTCTGTAATAACCTATATGGGAAAGGAATCTGAAAAAGAATGGATATATGTATGTGTATAACTGAATCACTCTCTTGTACACCTGAAACTAACAACACTGTAAATCAACTACACTCCAATATAAAATAACAATTTAAAAAAATGTTTACAGATTAAAAAACCCCCAAACGTACAGTGGTTTATTCATAATGATAGAATGTCCTGTAAAATTACATTAATTGCAATCACACCACCATTTCAGGGATTAAATATTACAGCTAAAAAGAATGCCAACCATACAGTCCATATTGCTGCTGGCCTGTCCTGTAAGACCATCTTTCTCCCTCACTGCTCCATTATCTAACGCCTTGCTACTCAAAATGAGGTCCACAGATGAGCAGCACGGGCACCACCTAGGAGCTTGTCAGAAATGGCGAATCTCAGGCCCCACTCCAGACCTATGCAACAGAGCCTACATTTAACAAAATCTCCAGGTGATCTGCACACACATTGAAGAAAGACCTGCTCTAATTGATTTGGCCAACAGCAAAGGCAAAACTAGTGAGGATCCACCTGTCCTGATTGTCACCTGATTGTGTCAGTGGCAGCCCATAAAGAAGCTGGCAGAATGGCTTCAACACTATCCCCAGACCTCAAATACTAGAATTATCAACTTGCTTATGGAATGAATTCCTCAAATGGAAATGAAACTGTTGCAATGTATGGTTTTGAGTAAATTTCATCTTCTCTTGATCCACTTTAAACCCTTTAACAGTCCTAACATGGCTGATTTATGGGGGTACCTGGATACGTCTAAGGTCAGATTACCTACAGCACTTGATTGACTGTATTAATAATATATTAGTCAACTTACACTTTAAAGTGGAGAGAGAAAATAGCATTGAGTTACTACCACCTAGCTAGTAAAGAACAACTGAAAATGAAAACTTATGTTCTACCTCGTAGAAGGGACATGGGGGAAGCATCCTCATGGTACTATCTCTTTTGTTTCAGACACAAAGTCGCTTCCTTGCATGTGCAAGGAAGGTCTCCAGCACAGAACTTGACCTATAATCTTCACGTGGGAATAAATAGGACCACTGTGGCCCCCAAGCATCTGGTCAACCTTGTGGACGTGGTCTGTGGTAACTGTACTGCTCCATGATGCCTGCAGGCCTTTTGGAAGAGTAATATCTCGAGCCAGGTTAATTTGTAAATCCTCTCTGAAATTAATGAGCATGAAATTGCACATTTTCTGCCTCTGGCATTCCTATTGCTTGTGTGTCTGAATCACAAATGCTAACTCCGATGCTTCTTCCTAGTATTGTTTCCAGCAAGGACAGATGAACAAGAGTCATAGTCATAGGCTCATCACCAAAAATTTCTAGAGGGATGGACTCTGTGCCATAAAACTCACTTTCATTACCATATCAGACCCCAATTAAAAACTTTAAAATCTTATTTTCAGTACAGCTTCTACATTTTCTATATGTAGGGAGGCCTATCTGCTGTAAACCTTTGGTTTGACCATCAGATTATGCCAGCTGGCATTCTCTGTACCTCAACACTGTGAAATATGCCTAGGTTCAATAAGTTCTAAGCATTAGAATAATAATCTGATAAAAAATATGAATTACTTCAGCATAGTGAGTATTGACTGTTTAAAACCACACCTGTTAATTCCTATTTTAAAAGTGTACCATTCTTCAGGAGAAAGTATTCATGTGGGCATAAACAGGTTATACCATATCTGAGTATTCTTGGACGGTCACATGAATCAATGATTTTATGTAATAGCAACTAGACCTGTATGGTAGGATCAATAGAAATAAATAAGACATTTGGAGAAATCAGGGTTCCCCCCAATTTTTTGACCAATGAATAATAGAAAATTAAGTTACTTGAATACATATTGATCACAATTTAGACTGAAGGAAATTTTGTGGAAAATAATTAAAACAGTACATAGATTTTCTTGAGATAACTAATGAAAAATGTTAAAAATATTTTCATTACAAAGACTGAGAGTGAAAAAATAATAAATAAAATAAAAAAAATAAGATTGAGAGTGGTTGTTTTTTTTTTAACATTCCAATAACAACAGTCACAGCTTCAAAACTTGATCATTTAAATGATCATATCTCTTGATTACTTAAATCACTTTTTTTTTTGCTCCTTGTCTGGGAACTTTTTGGCATTTCTAATGTAAACTGTAGAGAGAAAGATGGAGCCTTCTATAAAATCAGGGCTCTCCAAGAACTCTTCTTTTAATGATATTACTGCAAAGATTTCTACATTTAGAAAATTTCAGTATGGTAGTTTCTAGAATGGGGTCAAGATTGATGGGAAAATGAGAGGAAACAAAATGCAATCAGGATGACTTTATTTTAAGAGGTCTGAATCTTGTGCCAGTGTGTGAATCAATGCTGGGTGTCATTAGAAGAAAAGAATGATTCGCATTGAGCTGTGGAGAGGAGCATTCTTGTCTAGGTTTGATTACCATGAAAATAGCCTTTAAACCCTCACCTGTTGCTCTGACAATCAGTGACATGATGAAATCTTATAACTAAGGTAACTTTCCAACCTGGTTCAGTGGCTCAATATTTTTTCTTCTTTTTTCTTTCTTTCTTTTTCCTGTTAACCAAGTGTCGTGTAAACGGAAACAAATGTCAACTGCTGAAAAATTACTTTATACAAATAAATGATCAGATAGTCCCTACTGCTGACAAATTCCTCATGAAATTGGAAAAATAAATATTGTCCAGACTCAGTTTCCAAAATACAAGCTGAAAATCGGTCTCTATATCTAGCACCCTGGCGTAATAGAAAAGGCAAAATGAATAGTGTACATTTATAATCTTGAGCAACATTTTGGAGCTCGGAGCACAGACTCTTCTCCCCAGGGTCATTGATCTGACTGCAGAACAAGGGCCATATATGTGCCCAAACCCACTCTGTGACCCCCAACTCCTTCCTTCATGGCTGAAGTGTGCAGTGGTCTTAGAAAAAATACTCCAAAGAATGTTTCCAATATGCTGAGGAAAAGCAACGCCGAGAGTCTATTTTCATTACTAATCAAAACACTGAAACAAGAGATGAGACTTAGTGGTAATGGAGAAAATGGATTAAGCCAGAAGTTATCAGAACGCAAAGTAGATGGAAGGAAAAGTAAACCTCAGGTTGAAGCCCTGGGTTGTATGTAAGGGATATAAGTTACATGAAAAAAAAAAAAAAGCATACTTGAGTCAACTAGAAGATTTTTTATGCCAGTAGTACTAATACTCCTATGCACAATGATAGCTAACAGTGAGCACTCACTGTGTGTCAGCCCGAGTCCAAATCCTCTATATGTATAATCTTTTTTCTTCTCAACAACTCAATAATATTTAAAATTGTAAAAAATGATAACTTCATTTTACAAAAGGAGTCCTGGTTTTCAGGAAGAATTGGCCATTGCTCATGCTAAATAGATTCCATGGTGAATTCTAAATGGCATTACTACTATATTGCTGCTGAGAGCAGTGTGGGTGTACATACGTGCCTGTGCTTAGTACTTCACATACATTATCAATACTTAGGACGATGTAATTGCACAGGTTGCAGGTACAATAACACTTCTGAAAATTTGAGGATACAGAGGCTTATAGAGATGAAATAAGGTGCCTAAATGTTCCCAGGAAGCAAAGTGTAGAAATAAAGCTTTAACTTACATGCTCTTTACCACTATGATATACTACTTGCCCAAATTTGATTGACATCCTTTATTATAGTGTGTGTGTGTGTGTGTGTGTGTGTGTGTGTAAAGAAAGGCACATTTGCATATAGTAGTCACTACTGGATGTATTCTGGGTGACTATCTATCACTGATACAGAATAGGGACTTGAGGCTGCATTTGAAGATTCCCTGAAATTTCAGCTGAGAAAAGAACATATCGTTTCTCCAAGTTTTCACATCTCACTTCCTCATCATGAGTTCTTGGTTTATTTTCTAAGATTCAAGTTTTTTTTTTTTTCCAGCACATAAACAAATCACTTGGAAGAATGCCTTTTAGCCAAGACACTCCAAGCATTTTAGGAGATGAAAGTTGGCTGAATTTATCTCTCAACTCCTCCTCTATGCCCACTACTGTCCCCGAGAGAGCATTTATGAACTGGTTCCTACAAGTGGATTATCATCTTAAAATGAATAAATGGTGGGACCCTCTCTTTTCTCCTTTCGTATTCCAGACAACAGGTTCAGAGCCTGCTGCTTACAGTATGTCAAACTTTCCATTAGTGTTCACGCAGCTAGAGGGGTAAAATAAATCTTAGACCAGGTGACATGGAGCAATGCAACGAAGAAAATGGTGGAATGACTTGTGCGGTTAGCAAAGATCATTGAATCTGTCTTTCCTCTCCCTCTGGCTCTCCCAGCCACCCCTACAAATAGCCAGGCTCCAGTGTAGGGAGGCTGCAATCTCTGTTCTCAGACTCAGGAGAGGCTCTGTGCAGCACGGTTACTGGGCAGACGGGGGCAGACTCTTTGCTGAACTTTAGAATTTCACAGAGAGCTTTTGGAAACCAGGTGGTGAGCACTCATCAGCCATTCTTTCCAATACTGTCATCTCTTTTGGCCTTGGCTCATTTCAGGACCTATCTCTTAACTCCCTTTAGTTTCGAAAATTCCGACATTTAAGCTCAATTTCTAAGTGTGAGCTGGTGTTGTTATATACTATTTTAGAACCAACACCTTTTTGCACCCAGGATTGGGTGTGAGAATCACGTTTGGATGCCTTGGGAATAACATATTTCATACATATGCCTTGAGTTGTCACATATTTTGCTTCATTAATTCATTGCTAGGTCAAGCAATAGCAGAATGACTGCTTATCAAACAGATGACATGTTTTTAATGCTTGATTAAAGCAGGATTTATCACGGCTGTCAGAAGCCTGGAAGTCTGTGATTTTCACTATTTAAAGCTGTACTTTGGAGACTCTCTGGTGTTACAGTGAGAGGCAGTGATTATACAGACAAAACCTTACCAGGGTCTCAGAACAGAGATAACTTTTGTATGGAAAACACAAACCCATTTTTTTTTTTTTTTTGCGGTACGCAGGCCTCTCCCGCTGCGAAGCACAGGCTCCGGACACACAGGATCAGCGGCCATGGCTCACGGGCCCAGCCGCCCCGCGGCACGTGGGATCCTCCCGGACCGGGGCACGAACCCGTGTCCCCCGCATCGGCAGGCGGACTCCCAACCACTGCGCCACCAGGGAAGCCCAACCCATTTTTAATACACTAGATTTTACTGTAATGCAATTTTCATAGTTCATACTGCACTGCCATTTATTAGCTGTGTGACCTTGGACGAGTCCCTTCTTCTCCCTGAGCTTCAGTTTCGTCACCTATAAAATGGAAATAGTACCTACCGCATAGAATTGCTGTGAGGATTGAATAAAATAGTGCAAATAAAGCACCAGGACTGGCTGAGTTCAAGAGGTGGTGGCTGCATCCTTTTATCTTGTGGGCGAGGAAGCTGAGTGACAGACCAGAGTTAACAGGGACCCCACAGCAACAAACACATGTTCCCATGACAGCACTTACCGAACCGCCTTGTAAACATCAACCTGCTTATCTTTAAGGTACGAACGCCTTTGAGCAGGAATTTACTTCTACAGTCACAAATATTACTATCCCCGTTTTTACAGGTGAGAAAACGGAATCTCGGGGAAGTTAAAAATCTAAGACTAAATAGCTAATAAGTGGCAGAGACATGATTCCAACCGAGGTCTGTCTGACAGCAAAGACCGTTCTTTTCCCGATACGGACCCACTGCCTCAATAAAGAGAGTCTGCAGGACAAACAACCCTTAGTGGAGAGGAAAGTCTTATTTGGCCATTGCAGACCAATCTGAGTGTTGCCCAAACCTGTCCTTCCACTTTCTATCGTAATAAAGATGCAGACACTTGACACATCTTTTTCTCAAGGCCCATTATGGGCTATGATTTGCTGAATTTCTAGTTAGAGAAATTCATTGACATTAAATGGTCTATTATGACTCAATTTGTCAGTGGCAAAATAAAAATTAAAACCCAGGAACCTAGATTTAATAGTCCAAAGATTATCAAATTATCTTCATTTGCTTCTGAGACACATTATTCAGATGTACAATTTCCTCACGAATTACTTGCTTGTCTAACTCTCCTTGGGTTATGTCTACTTCATCAACTTCACTACTTTTCCCCATAAACCTTGCCTGAGCAAAGATTCAGCTTTTATAGTTGATTAGGACAAACAAGGAAAATGCAGTTTAACTCCACAAAATGTGAATGTTTAATTTTAAACTGATTTTGTAGCATTATATTCAGTAGGACTCTTGCAGTTTTCCAGTTAAGGAGTTACTGACATTTCCGAACATCTAGAATAAAAGAAACCTTTCCTTCCATCACTGTTTGTCAGCTCCATTATTGAATTTTGGGTCTGCTTTGGGATACTTCAATCATGAAAGCAATCATGTAAAACTATATTGGGTTCTGTTAGCAATAATACCATAGAGGAGGTTCATTTATGAAAACTGAAACTTTCTCTGACTCTCTCTCTTCTGCCATGTAATTCACCTTAAGGTATTTTAAGGTGAAAATTTGAAAATTACATTGTCAAAGCTTTAGAAGGACACTCCTAATAAGCATTTAACACTGAGCCACAGTATATTTTGAAACACAGATATTTTATGAAATCCAATATTGACACGCAAATCACTCAGCATTTTTCAATATAAATGTTGTTTAAATTTTCCAGATCAGTTCATCAATGCTGTATGAGAAAAACACAAAGATATACACACACATACACACATATGCACATCCATCCATCCATATATATTTCACAGATATATTCATCCATATATATGTATCTATTTATGAGCACTACTAGGAATAAGGACACATATGAACAGGAGATCTAAAAGGACCCCTCAGCCCCAAGTCATCCTCTCCTATTCTGCAGGGCAAAATATAATGAGGAAAAGTTGGAGACTACCATCTTTCACCCAGTGACGTCTATTTAGCCTTGTAGTAGAATAACAAGAAGCTTAGAGCTAATGGCAAGGCCCAAGACGGAAAAGCTTTCGTAATATTCCAGAAACTTCAACTTTTAGAAAATATATGCAAACTTGTACCTTAATTTATATAATTCATAGACTTTGGAATTCTACACCTAGGATTGCCACATTCTAGCAAAAGACGTTTTCAGAGAAATTGTAATTTCTCTTGGAGACAGCCTATAAATATGTAATGACACAGCTTGTAGAAGCACAAAAGAGTTATGTGAGAAATGAGCTGATCTCAGTGGTCCAAAGTGAATAATTCAGGCACAGCAAAGCAGACGTTGTAGAGGTGGGCATGGTGACCATTTGACATGCACTATCCACACATCCACTGCATAGAGAAGTAGCTTAGAAAGGTTATGCACGTGTGTGTAGATCTATTGAACAATTTGGGTTCTGACTTCAAGAGTAGCCTGCCTTCACATTTCTTCACTGTATATCAGCAGCCTTTATTGGCTTCGATTTCGCTTAAGACAAGCTTAACAAAACATTTGATATTTATTGCGATAGAAAGAGTAAACAACACATAATAGCTATTCTGGGTACCATAAGGCTCAGATATTTGCTTCTTTGACAATTAGGGATGTACTGCAAGCATTTGTGCATTATCTGAAAAACACCCCACTTATGTAAACAGACTTAATAAAACTGATATATGTAAGCACTGCTGGTGCTACTTCTGTCAGCATCTTTCCTGTAGGAAACAATTTCAAAGGACACTTTTTTCTTTCTTTTTTTTTTTGCGGTATGCGGGCTTCTCACTGTTGTGGCCTCTCCCGTTGTGGAGCACAGGCTCCGGACGCGCAGGCTCAGCGGCCATGGCTCACGGGCCCAGACGCTCCGCGGCATGTGGGATCCTCCCGGACCGGGGCACAAACCCGCGTCCCCCGCATCGGCAGGCGGACTCTCAACCACTGCGCCACCAGGGAAGCCCCAAAGGACACTTTTATAAATTCCAATTATTAGAGATTTTAGCTAAAAATCTATTAGGTCAAAAAATTCTTTGTTAAACCAAGTAGAAAGCTTTGCCGCCTCTGTTAAATACCTACAAACTTAATTGAAAAAAAAATGACGTTAAACTAGTTGGAGAAATACCAGAAAGTCTCGAGCAATTCACATAATCAAACCATCTTCTTTTCCATTTCCTTTATGTTTTATCCTTCTGACCCCAGAATTTCCTTCTTGTATTGCATATTTTTGCATAATTGAGATGAAGTATGAAGCAAAGGCTGAACTCATCCTAGGAGCCCTCAGAATCATTTGAGGGCAAGCTCTTCTGTGAGTAACAAACTTCAGTATTGGATGCACATCCACTAAATGATCTCTTCTCATCTAGACTGTGAGTCACGTGGGCCTATTAGAAATTTTACAAATAGAAGGAGGCATGCATTGACCACATTTGTTTTTTCTGCCATCGGCAAAGATAAGCCAATTAGAAATAGGTGTTCAGAGAAGCAATTCTTTATTTTCTTCTAAAGGTTTTCTTCTTAAAGTTTACAGCAACAGAGCATGTGTGTACTGTCTTTACAGTACACACATGCAGTGTTTAATGTTTCTTGGCTAATATAACTGCAAACAATTCGAGCAGAGGAATGGGGGTTCTTTTGTAGAGAGTTAACTCAGTAATGTGGAAAGCACACAGGTTTTATGTTCATAAAATATTTGAAACTCGGTTTCTCCATTGACTTTGGACAAGTTATATAAGCTGTGATTTTCTTATCTCTTAAATGGGGATAACAGTATCTATTTTTCAAACTTATGAGAATTGGGAGAATGCATGTAAAGACCTTGGTATATAGCCCAGCGTCAATCATACCAGCTTCTCATGCCACTTTGGCCTGGTATGATTTCATGGACCTCCTGGGCATCTGATACATGTTAATTGATCATATTTGGTAGAAATAAAAATCATGCAAATAGAGAATTTTTTAAAGCCTAGAATTTTTTTCAAATGTTTTAATTTTTTGATGAGGGAAAGACAGAACCCAACAACAGGAAACAAAACCACTGCTCTTCACACATAATTGAATGGATTAGAGATGAGTTCTGAGAGGGCTAAAAATGGCTCCTTAAAAGCTTAGTTAAATAATCCAAAAAATACACAAGAAACCTATTAAGTATAAAACATATCTTTAAAATGTTATGGGGTAAATCCTCCCAGAGGCATAACTTAGTCCCCTAAACCAGACATATCAGGTGGGCAAATGCCAATTCTTTCATGGTACTAGGATATCATTTATTAAATTACCACTTTCATAGCACCCTGGTGGCCCTAGAACTAATGCTCCTTGTAAAGGTTTAAGTTAGAATGAGGGAGATGATTTGCTCACCTGATCCTTTATGCATAATTATCACTAATTGCACAAATCTGGTTTGTATTTGTTCCATTATGTACCTCCAATGACATCGTTTTGTATACAGACCAACTCTGGGATGCACACTCTGTCTACATATAGGAAGTTTCCTACATGTTACAATTCAGTTCAAATTTGTATTAAATAAATGAGAAACAATCCAATAACAAGGCATCCACAGCTTTTAAATAATGAATATGCACTAGACTCCTTGCTTCACGTGATAAATAATGACAAAGGACAGAATGGAATCCTTATCCAGTTTGGCAACAGCTAAGAAAAAAAAAGAACTTTCAAATTTCTTACCATGAAATTTTACTTTCAAAAGTGAAATACGGCAAAAAGCGAGTACTCTTGGGTATTATAAATCATTTATCTCCCAGCTAGAAACAGATCTGCTGGAAGGCTGCCCAGGGCACAATGATTTGTTCTTTTTCCTGAATCACTATTAGAGGGCAATTACTTTTCATTGGATTTAGGTTTATTCTGTGCAAGCATTAAAGAAAAATGCTTCCGCATCCTGGAGTTTAAAACTATAGAAACAGCACACATTTAAAATTCAGTATAGGTAGCACTCATTTGTGGTCCGAAGATTCGCTAGAAATCATGTCTTAAGACATATTAGCATTAATATTATTTTTAAAATATTCCCTGATCTCTTCATTCTTGGCATTTTGGCAGCATTACTGGAGTCAATCTCTCTGCCCTCTTGGCTTTGGATATAGTAGTTGGTCTTGGCTTCCCCCATGCCTTGATGACCACACCTTCTCAGCCTCTATTGGTGCCTCCCTCTCTCAGACCTGGAAATACATATATGACCCTCCTTCACTTATCTACACCTCTCTCTCCTTCTCTCATCCACTTCTAAGATGCTAAAGACTCCCACATTTCTCTCTGCTGCCATGACCTCCCCCTGAGCTCCAGACTCACAACATACAACTGTCTATCTGGCATCCCTGCTTGAACATCAAAAAGGCATTTTAGGGCTTCCCTGGTGGCGCAGTGGTTGAGAATCTGCCTGCCAATGCAGGGGACACGGGTTCGGGTTTGAGCCCTGGTCTGGGAGGATCCCACATGCCGCGGAGCAACTAGGCCCGTGCGCCACACTACTGAGCCTGCGCGTCTGGAGCTTGTGCTCCACAACAAGAGAGGCCGCGATAGTGAGAGGCCCACACACCGCGATGAAGAGTGGCCGCTGCCTGCCGCAGCTAGAGAAAGCCCTCGCACAGAAACGAAGACCCAACACAGCCATAAATAAATAAATAAATAATTTTTTAAAAAATGGCATTTTAATCTTAAGATGTCCAACACAGAATGATTGATTCCCCCCCATGCCAACCCCATGACATGCCCATCCAACCAGTTACTCAGGCTAGAAATCTCTGAGTTACCTTGGATTCTTTCTTGCCCTTACATTCTACCTTGAATCCCTAAGCAAATTCTGCTGGTTCTTCCTTAGACTATTTCCCCAGTTCATTTACTTCTCACCACCGACTGTGCTACCAACCTGGTCTAAGCCACCATCACCTCTCTGCACTATGAAAACAGACCCTGAAACTTGCCTATCTACTGCCCACTTGACTGCCAGAATTATCATTTAACTCGCTCCCCCAGCAAAATCACATTATTCTTTGGCTTAAAGTTATCCAGAG
The DNA here is from genome assembly GCF_003676395.1 of Aethalodelphis obliquidens. Taxonomy (NCBI): domain Eukaryota; kingdom Metazoa; phylum Chordata; class Mammalia; order Artiodactyla; family Delphinidae; genus Aethalodelphis; species Aethalodelphis obliquidens. Next base: position 15,058,562 of record NW_020837952.1, read on the forward strand.
GCTTCCCACAATACTGAGAGAACTATCCAGACACCTGACCACAATGTCAGGTGTAATCTGCCCTCTACCCAACTTCCTCACCTTGTCTTGTATATTTCTCCCTCCACTCTGGCCACATGGGCATTTCTCCTGCTCCTCGACCACGCTAAGGTCATTCTCGCCTTAGAGCTTTCACTTTTGCTATTCCCTCTACCTGGAACATTATTCCTCCAGGCCTTTGCACAACCAGCCTCTTCTTATTCTGATCTTGCTAAAATGCCATCTCTTTCTCCCTGAGCATCCTTTCCCAGGTCCTCTCTTCTCAAGTCACTCTCTATCCATTAACTTATTTTCACTTTCTTCCCAATACCTGTAACTACCTGAAATGTCTATTTATTTGCTTTTCTAATGTCTGTCTTCTCCACTAGAATATCAGCTCCGAGAGAGTAGGGTCCTTGTATATATAGTCTATGTGTCTTGGCACATAGTGGATGCTCAATAAATATTTGCTGAATATATATTTTGAATGCATTCCTGACCATCATATATGTGTAATGTAGTATAGATATACCATATACTAGAGTCAAACCTAACAACTAAAATTCTTTATAATAATTTAAAATAATGAAATCATGCTCCTGGTCATAGAGTTCAAGGACTGGGAAGGGTCCTAGAAATTATAATGAACCCTCTTATTTTACAATGTCATGTGGCTTAGAGGGGGGCAGTGAGCCAAAAACAACTCACAAAGTGAAAGAGAGGCAGAGTCAGGCTTGGCTAGGTCCCCACTACAGCATCAAATACAGCTGGTTGCCCGTTATTATACAACACACATAAGTGCTTTTATAGACCTCATTGACTATACAAAGAAACCCAAATCCAGCACCAAAATGCAATTCATTATGCACAGCAAGTAAAAATATTATTTTGAGTCATAAATTTGATTTATCTTAAATGAATATGCTAGTGTTCATAATAAATGGCAACCTTTTAATTAACCGTATGCTTGCGTTAGAACTTAGAAAGCTTTTCAGGGACAACCGAATGGCACATGTCTCTTAAAAATATAACCAGGAAAGTTTTAACTGACTTTTATAGTTTCTCTCCAAAAATGTCCAAAAACATCACTTCCAAAAACCTGCATAACTGCATTTCATTATCTGGGTGACTTTAGTTAAGAGACATAATGATGTATATAATATAGCCCTCTTGAGTGCCCAGGAATTTCCTGGACACTGAGAGAGGTCTGGGCCACTTTATTTGAGACAATAGGCATTTTTTTAAATAAAGAAATATTTAGATGAAGTTAAAAAAGTTATGGAATATTTCAAATATTTACATTATACATATTAACCCCTGAAAGAGTGCCTTATTATTATAGGATTTTTTTTTAAAGCTTATTCGTCATGCACTGGAGGCTCTATGATCTACTGCAGGGACAATATTTAAAAAATTTAAGAGGAACACCTACTCCTTGCAATGCTGTCTGTGAATCTCTAGGATGAACACATGAAAATAATGTAAAAATCCAAGATTGCAGTTCTTTATGATGGTAGAACCTGGGCCAAGTGATCCTCCTAGGACAGACCTTGTGTATCTGATTTTCTTTCTGCCTTCACGCCAACTGCAAGCAAGTCATGTGGGGAGAGGATGGCAGGCGATGGGGGAGATCTTAGCCACCAAAAGGCAGCTGAAATCCAGTGTACAAAAAGTGAGGAGGGACAGACTCTTTCTGGTCTCAGAACTTGAAAACCAACCAACCAAATAAGTGAAAATAACTGATGTGACTCTTTTTATCTCTCTCAATCCACTGCCTCTCTGATACTCTGGGGAGAAAGTGAGTAGCTGTTTGGAATTAGCAGTTACTGTGGCCTAATCCTGAATGAGGACAACCTTCTCTGGCCATGGCCATATCCTGACTTGCACTTGCATTCCAGGTATAAATTGCAATTAAAGCAAAATATCTATTTATTAGGATGAATCCCAAAGGGCTTTATTGGTATTGCAGAAGTGTGTTCTGAAAGGTCTGTTGGGTCCTGAGAGGCAAGTTATAGGAGAAAGGAAACCAAATTCATTTCCTCAAGAGTTAGGGAGCAATTTGACAAGCTTTACGTACAAATGTGTGTGCATGTGCGTGTGCGTGTGTGTGTGTGTGTGTCTGTCTGTCTGTCTGCCTGCCTGTCTTTCTGGAGAAGGTGAAGAGACGTATATAGCCTGAGGTCTGTTTCAACTTCAGAAGATCAGCACTATGGTGAGGCTGGGGATAACTCAGTTCTACCTATCCGAAGAGATCCCACTTCAGGTCTGGCTCTTTCCCCCACATAGCCAAAGGAAAAAAAAAGATGCTGGTAAACTACTGTGTGGGTGGTCCTATTCATCTTTCTTTAGTGACATTACCATCTAATAAGCTTTAGTTCTTAATTGGTTTTACAAGAACGATGTTTAATTGAAGCTAATGATATCGGGGTACTTGAATCACCATGTGATTTAATTTAGCATTATGAATGCTTCATCACATTCTCTCTTTATTTTTCTCAGTATTAATTAGAATCATTTCCCAAAGAATGTAAAAATCTCAGGGATGACCTAGATATTCCACTTTTCATCCCAAAGTGGGCATATTCCAAGAGTCTGACAGGATAAAGAAAGACGGGTTTTGGTTAGAAAACATTTTCTAACATTTGCCCAAATCTGAGATATTTACACATACTTGATTTTAATACACTATAACCAAAACCCAGTAGAAAAATGGGCCTGTGATATTAACAAAAATTCACAGAAAAATAAATACAAATGGCTCTTAAAAGTAAGAAAAGATGTTCAATCTTACTCATAAGAAATGCAAATTAAAGCCACACAAAATATCATTTTTTTTCACTTCTAAGATTAGCAAATTCTACAAGTTGGATAACATACATATTGGCAAGGCTATGGGGAAACAGGTACTGTCACGCATTGTAGGTGGGAATATGAACCAGTATAACCTTTAAAGAGGGCAATCTGGCAATATTTATCAACAATATAAATTCATACTATAATCTTTGACCCAGATTTCCATTACTGTGATTTATCTTACAAATATACTTACACATGTATAAAATAATACATGTAAAAGGATATTAATTACAGCAATTTCATAATAGCAAGATATTGGAAACAACTCAAATGTTCATAAGACTGGAAACAACTCACATGTTCACAAATGAGGGATTGGTTAAATAAATTAGAATGTACTCATACAATAGAGCATCATGCAGCTATAAACAAAGAATGATGAACCACTTTTTGTGCCAATATGGAACGATTTTCAAGATTTACTTTTTCAGTGAAAAAAGCAATATAGAAGAGTGTGCATAGAATGCTATATTTTGTTTTTAAAAGGAAAGTTCTGAATATGAATTTATATTTGCTTATATTTGCATAAAGAGCATCTGGAGGAATTCTAAGAAATGAATAAATGTGATTTCCATTTTGTGTACATAGTGGTGGGAACTGGCTGGCTGGGGGATGTGGAAGAGAATTAATCTTTTTATTTTATACCTTTTTATATGTTCTGTGTTTTGAACCAACTGGTTGTACCAGAATCTACCTCATTTGAATCTACCTCTTCAAAAAAGTAAAGTAAAAATAAATAAAGCATTATTGATTAGGAGGTCACAATTTCCGAAACCATACTGATATATATATATCTAAAACTGAACATATTTAAAATTTGTCTGACAGCTTTCTTTGCCAAGGAAGTCTAATAAGTATCAAAAGATACACAGTGAAAGGCATTACATGAATGCATGTGCATAATGAAACATAAAGAGCCACTGATGCATGTAGTGAATGACGTTTCTTGAGAATGAGCATTGACTAAATGTCATATTTGTAAAACAATTAGGATCTGAAGCTTATTAGATGGAGAATGCTGAAAAAAGACAAGCACCACTATCACCTACAGTAAAAGAGAAAAAATGAAACATTCAGTAGCTATCACTATCACGTATCTTAGTAAGACAAATATAGTATCTGTTTATTTTATTTTTGCAGGTTTGTAATATGAGGAAGTTACAAATCCTCTTACTCTATTATGCTTAAAAATGATGTTCAGGCAGAGATGAACAAAGGGTATTTAAAACACTCAGATAAAAGTATAAACGGCATTTCCTCCAAATCTGTTGTTGTTGCAGTTATTTGAAGTCTTGCCTGGATAGTTAAGAAGGTATCCCGATGAAGACATAGACAAAATAAGATAAACTCAAATGTACACGTTAAAATCAAAGGAAACACTGTGATGAGAGAAATAGCTCAGGGGCCACAGGGCAAGAAGTACTACAATGTAAGAGTTATATTTCTCTTTTAAAAGGCAACCAAAAACTCACATAAGGTATTTTTAGATGGGCACCTAATGTTCACAGTTCACAGCTTTAAAATGACACACTGAGAACTGGGTACTAGATCATCAAGCCTAATGCGCAAGCGGAGTAGGAAAAAGTGGACATAAGTAGCGGCAGCCATCAGGGATGGTTTTTCTTGGCCTCCCTGAATCAACAGAACACATTAGGGAATTTTTGCTTTCTCCCTGGTGGCATCTTTGACAAAAGTAGCAGCTCACAGTATTTGTACTCAAGGCCCACTTCGGAAAGAATGGAGCAGTAAGTTTCTAGCATTTGCCATGTATTGGGTAAAATAAAGAATAATAAATGAACACGGAAGGTGAAATCAGTGAAGACAATAAGATGGCCAAAACATTAAACTTTTCATTTTTATCTGCCTTGTACAAGAAACCAAAAGGAGAGAGAAAAAAACATTTGAGGATAGTTATGTAGGAACAACTTTCTCAAAATGGTTACAAAAAGCATGACTGCATATTGTCCACCTAATTTTCTTCTCCAGCAAGAAAGCAAACATCCAAAGAGAATTCTACATGTACAGAGGATTAAAAAAGAATGAGATTTAAAAAATACTGGTTTACTCTTACATGGTTTTGATTATCAAAGAAGAGTTAAAAGTAATTCATTGTTTGGGGATGAAATTACTGCCTCTTACAAACCTCTAATAGAAAAAATTCTTATTTAGAAAGTATTTACAATTTCAGTGCAATTTTAGGTTCATTTTTTCATTTGATGAGCTGATATTATCATCCCTGTAATACAGATAATATATAGACACCAAAACTCAGAGGCATTAAACCACCTGCTCAAGGTAGCACAGGTAGAAAATAATGGAGCAGAGATTCAAATCCTGTTCACGACTCCACAAATTCTGTGCTCTGTTCTCCATAGATCCTTAAGAATATGTGCAAGTAATCTTAAAAAAAAAAAAATAAAGTATTCAGTTTTTCCTCTAGAGTAACCAGCCAGGGACTAAAGGTATTTTGACAGTCTGCGCCAATGGTGTGCTGAGAGAGTTCTCAAAAATCGGCTCAACGATAGTTACAAAGATGCACTGATACACTGCCACCATCCAGGACCCTCAAATTCCCTTCACCCAAAAGGCCAATATAATTTTGAGCCATGAATTGCACAAGAAATTGATTTTCCTTTGGTTCAAATTCCTGAGTAGGCGGCTCTGAAATCCTCGGAAAGCTCTGCTCTCACCTTCTGGACATCCTACTTCAACATCAGACAGATGTTAACAATTAGACATGTTCAAAGAACAGTACACAATTAAGGAGCCGGCAGGACTGATCCTATACGCCAGGTATATTGTGCCTTTCATGAGAGCAAGAACAAAAATTAGACCTTCACAAAGCTGCAGACCAGAGCTTTTAAAAAAATATTCATTTTCAGGATTAAAAATAAAACTTTTTACTTGGTTTCTGATACCTCTTTACTTTAAATTTGATCAATGTATTTAAATAACTACCTAAAATAACCCTTAGGTCCTTTTCTCAATTTTAGCTGGTAGTACCTCAGTTTATTACCCTAAGGGATATTTGAATTCTTTTCTTTTCTTTTTTCTTCTTTTGCGGTACGCGAGCCTCTCACTGTTGTGGCCTCTCCCGTTGCAGAGCACAGGCTCCGGATGCGCAGGCTCAGCGGCCATGGCTCACGGGCCCAGACGCTCCGCGGCATCTTCCCGGACTGGGGTACGAACCCGTGTTCCCTGCATCGGCAGGTGGACTCTCAATCACTGCGCCACCAGGGAAGTTCGAATTATTTTCTTTTAAAATTATTATTTATCAGTTGCCTTCAATAAAATTAATCTTCAGCCACATTATTATTGTTACATAGCATGGTGTCTCTTTAAACACAGTTCCTTCCTTCTCTCCTTCCTTCCTTCCTTCCTCCCTTCTTTCCTCATTCATTCTTTCAATCATTTATTTAAATATTTATTCAGTATTTTCAAGGTGCCAGGCACTATGCTAGATGATGGAAATACAACTTCTATTCTCAGTATCTTCCCATTTAAAATGGTTTGTCCAATACTGTGGAAATTAAACCATTCTATGATTTGAGATATTAAAAAATTGTAAGAAAATAAATTATTTCAATTGGTTCCTCTTTTTCCATACTCATATCTGCCCTCTCAAAGGGTTAGAATACGGTGGCATAGAGGTTGATGTCATTACTTTGGTTTAAATAATTAAACAAAACATCTCATTTCAGGAAGTACAAAAATGTGTAACAAAATGATTTACAGCTTTAAGTCAAAGTATATAACAGGTACTATAGTTGTGAATTATCCTCTTAGGGAGAGAAAAAAATTATAAGTAAAGTAACATTTTAAGGCAAGATGGATGCATTAGAAATTTATCATTAGATAGACTGCAAAATGTCTCTTGCATCTGAATAATAAATATAATTTATTGCTTCTCTCTGAATGTATTAGAGAAATAAAGCCTATAAAATAATCATTTATACTAAGGACATACAGTAAAAGAATCAAAATTATTCTCTGCAGCAAGCACTAGGCTGACGGTCAACAGCACATACATTTTTCTTTCATGAATTCTCATTCATGGTGGAGAATGCTTATGGGTATATTTCATTTAGCATGGACAACATTTCCAATTTAACTTGTTGCAGAGAATGTAACATTTACAGTTAATTTCCAACATAACATTTAGAAACAGCTCAAAGTGAAAACCCATTATTGGTTTTTGCCATGTTTAAAAGCCAAATGCAAATAAAAACCAAGGCAAGGCTATATTTTACTTTTAGATCATGTATTTCAGTTCCTTGTCCAGAAAACTAGGTTTGGTGTAGATGGTAAGCTTGTAACGTTATTCTTTGTTTAAAACACATGGCAGAAAGGTCTCAGGGAGGAGAAGACACATGTTCACATCTGTCATGACCCTATAGTTATAAATCTGCCATTTGAAGACAGGCCTTCAAAGGGCCAGATGAGCGGCCATGTTCACGTATATTATACTAGCTTCATTTTTTGTTAACCAATATAGCTCAGATGTTGTCTTTTATATTTCTATAATCTGTTCATTACGGATAGCTTACATTATGTTTTGCCCAAACGGAACTGACTCCTTAATCTGGCTCATGCGTCAGACTTGCAAATGGACAGATTTTCACATATGTACTTTCCCATATGAACTGATGACCAGTAGGTCTTATAACATTCTTTTCTGAGTATTTATAATATTACAAATTACCTACACTAATTTTCAAAGAGACTCAATAAAGTGATAAAATATTTACAAACTTAGATTGAAATATAGTCATTTGTACTGTTATATAAGGAAAACCATAGTTGGTATTAGTGATTTTTTAATATAATTACTCTCTGACAATATGCATAAAATGAAGAAATTCAAAATGATGCAATTAATCTTAAAGTTTGAGCCCATGTAAGTAGTTTTTTAAATGTTAGAGTTTAATGAAAAATGTTACTGAGGTAGAATAATTTTGCAAACATAAATTTTAAATGGAGCTTCTAGAAAGGAATAACTTTAAGATAACCTATCAAATTTGAGGAGTCAGGCATTATTTAGATAAGAATTCTGCCAAAAATATAAATAGCATAAAGAGTATACAGAGACATTTGCAAGTATCTTCCAAACAGGATTCAACAAATATCTGTCTCATGTCTACTAAGAATTTCAGATACCGAGAGTTCCTGAGTGGGAGGGAGGATGCACCATTAGGTAGGAAATGCTGAGACCCAAAGAAAGACATGGACCGTCCCACCTCTGTGGAGGGCGGTCCCAGGCAGAGGCCAGAGCAAGAACATCAGTCTCACACGCACATTAAAAGTATACTTATTTTTTGGGCTTCCCTGGTGGCGCAGTGGTTGAGAATCCGCCTGCTGATGCAGGAGACACGGGTTCGTATCCCGGTCCGGGAAGATCCCACATGCTGCGGAGCGCCTGGGCCCGTGAGTCATGGCCGCTGAGCCTGCGCGTCCGGAGCTGTGCTCCGCAACGGGAGAGGCCACAACAGTGAGAGGCCCGCATACCGCAAAAAAAAAAAAAAAAAAAGGTATACTTATTTTTAAACCAAATGGTAAAAGAGTTAAACAGAAATTCAATTACAGATTAATATATCTATAAGTAAGGTGCATATATATTGTGTTCTGACAATATACATGCACACATATATATGTATACATATATAATTATACATATATATACACACATGTATATACTGAATGGACGTATATAAATAAATAGTATTTCTATAAAGAAAACTGAGGATATAGTTCTTAAATGTTTTGAATGTAAGCCAGCAGAAGCTAGGAGTAGCTGGATAACCCATATCCTGAAAACGTTTGCTTATGGTTTGTCCTAATACATCTGCCTTGTCCTTACTTCTCTTGGCCTCTCTTTCTGCCAGTGTCTCATATTGTGTCCCTCCCTCCTGTGAGCTAGGGAAGGTGAAAAGGCCTTCGTGTCTCAATTCAAAACAGGTAGAGTCAGCACCACAACTCCACGTTCCACTGTGCTGAAATGAGCATGGAATCCTGATGAGACAGAGGTCTGCTTCTTTCTACAGAGGTGACTCTGCAGGTGGTAAAAAGAAAGGGCACTGAGCGGGGACACCCAGGGACTTGGCACAGATGCCATTTTGCCAGAATTTGTGCTCTTATGCTCTCTGACCATCTCTGCTTGATCCAAGTAATTCATTTGCATGGACATTAAACTCCAAGTGTCACTGCACACTGTGCCTTCCCATTTTCTGACCACAGATCAGGCCCTTGCTCAATCTGCCACTGGCTGTTGAGCCATTATCCATCCTACAGACATGAGGACAGCTGTACTCTTTCCTTTGATGAAGAATACTTAGGTGTTCTTGTTCATCTCTCAAGGCAGGTCAACACCCACCTTAGGAAGACCATATTACTATTGTCTCTTCATCAGATGGTTTCTCCGTGGCAGAGATCAGTATCTAACCTTAGGATGTTATGTACTGAGCTAGGAAGGAAACTGCAACCCTGAAATTCAACACAATGCCCAAAGTCTACCAAATCTCTATCTTGGACTACCAGGCTCCTAACTGGTTTTCCTGACTCTTCTTCAATCATTGGAGCTCTACATGTAAAACAAAATGAAACTACCAGACTACTTGTTTATTCACTCATTAATTCAATAACAATTCACAATATTTACTGAAAAGCTTCCAGGTGTCGAGCACATGTATTACAAGTGTCAATGTCACTGTAGCAGGGCTTACAGTGTAGTCAGGAAGGGGTGAATCAGGTAGGTGACTGTAGTGAACAAGCGATGTTTTTGTCTAATTAGCAACCATTTCTCCCTTTATCAGCACCTCTTTATATAGATAGATAGATTTGGATATATAGATATATAAATAGATATGTCTATATCTATCTATCTATCTAATTAGCTGCTAATTCCAACATTTGAGTGTTTAGATCTCTTTGTGCTCCAGAGTTTTAAGGGCAATGATAGAAGCTCTGATAAACCACTACATGAGTGTCAAGTGGTAAGTAACCAACTCTGGAGCAGCTGGGGAAATGCACAGCCACCTGGCACCTGCCTCTTCTTCACTGTTCTTCAAATGTCACCTCTTCAGGGGAGACTTTCCTTCCTCCCAGAAGGATTACTTGCTACCCTCACTTTGTTCTTAAGAGATCATGAGCTCACAGACACCAGAGAACATGGCTTGGTCATATATATATCTCCTAGCGCACAGCACTGTGCCTGTTAGATTGGATACACAGTATGCCTTCAAGGAAAATTCCTGGAGTGCCTCTATGTTCCCAGCCCTATACTGAAGGCAGGGGGTTCAAACAGGAGCAGAATGCTGGCCCCGCCCTTGCGGAATTTGCCAAGGTAACTATCGTGTTTGGAGAATCACCTTCAGAAAGAAACCTAAGATAACTTACTCTTTTTCTCATTTTCCCCTCCCCCGCTATGTCCTTTTCCCCCTCTCCCCCAGCATTCTGGTCTAGCTAACCTTCCATCAGAGCTTAACACAAGTATCTCCCTGTCACTTATCGGAAAGCTTTGCCAATTTAGGTCCAGGTTCCCTGTTATAGGTTCTCAAAATGCTTTGTATTTCTCTTTTATAGAAATCAGTGTTCTCAACGAGGGGTGATTTTGCTTCCCCTTCCCAGGGACATCTGACCACATCTGGAGACATTTTTGATTGTTACTACTGAGAGAGGTGGCCTGTGGCATACAGTGAGTAAGGATAAGGATGCTACAGAAGAAGACAGCTCCCCACGACAAAGAACTATCTGGCCCAAATGTCAGTAGTGCTGAGGCTGAGAAACTCTTATACAAATCTTCACAGTTTAGAACTACTGATCTATTTTTGTCATTATTTGATTGATGTATTTTCCTCCACCGAATCGTAAGTTCCAAAAAAGCAGGGACTAAGTCTGTTTTGCACCATTATATTCCCAAAGACTTACAAGTAGTAGGCGCTCAACAATCATTTATTGAACGTTGTCTTTAAAGAAATGTTAACTCTCTCTGAAACAGAATACAATATTCAAGCAATTTCTCCTTTACTGTAAGTATGTATGCTAGCAAGACAAATGTAATTCTCTGTACTCAATTATCATTTTCTAGAAAAAATAGTTGTCGGTTGCATGGTTGTAATTTAGTCTAATTGAAGAGGTTCCATTCCAAAATGAAAATATCCCGTATGAAAATATTTGTTTTAATGTATTCGGAAATTCTTGGGAGGTTGACAAGACCTACAGAATGTATGGCTCCAGCTGCAGTAATAACCGCTCATACTTTGCAGCATATAGAACTGACAAGCCCCCATGACACAAAGAGCAGGAAACCTAACATGTGATGACTGGCATGTCACAGAGTTTGCACAGTGATGTCATCAAAATATCCCTTAAGTAAATGCTATACAGCCTCCTATACTTCCCATCTGCTCCCTAAGAACAGGAAGCTTGCATTCTACTGAGCCGAGTCCTCAGTGCCTCTTCTAAAGCCTCTAATTACAATCTTGAGTCATAATATTTGCTTTAGAGCTTTACCTCAAGTGAACATTCAAATGTGATTTTTATATAGAAGTCAATTTCTGGAAGACCTACAATGTAAAGACATTGGGGAAAGGAGCCGGTTAATTATTAAAGCAAATCTAAAACAATGTACTAAAATACACTAGTATATAAAAATAAAAAGTAACTAGTTGCTTTACAATGGTGTGTTAGTTTCTGCTTTATAACAAGGTGAATCAGCTCTACACATACATATATCTCCATATCTCCTCCCTCTTGCATCTCCCTCCCACCGGCACCCCCCATCCCACCCCTCTAGGTGGTCACAAAGCACCGAGCTGATCTCCCTGTACTATGCAGCTGCTTCCCACTAGCTATCTATTTTACGTTTGGTAGTGTATATATGTCCATGCCACTCTTTGTCCCAGCTTACCCTTCCCCCTCCCCGTATCCTCAAGTCCATTCTCTAGTACGTCTGAATCTTTATTCCTGTCTTTCCCCTATGTTTTTCCTGATCATTTTTTTTCTTTTTTATAGATTCCATATATATGTGTTAGCATACGGTATTTGTTTTTCTCTTTCTGACTTACTTCACTCTGTATGATAGTCTCTAGGTCCATCCACCTCACTACAAATAACTCAATTTCGTTTCTTTTTATGGCTGAGTAATATTCCATTGTATATATGTGCCACATCTCTATCCATTCATCTGTCGATGGACACTTAGGTTGTTTCAATGTCCTGGCTATTGTAAATAGAGCTGCAATGAACACTGTGGCACATGACGCTTTTTGAATTATGGTTTTCTCAGGGTATATGCCCTGTAGTGGGATTGCTGGGTCATATGGTAGTTCTATTTGTAGTTTTTTAAGGAACCTCCATACTGTTCTCCATAGTGGCTGTACCAATTCACATTCCCACCAGCAGTGCAAGAGAGTTCCCTTTTCTCCACACCCTCTCCAGCACTTAATGTTTGTAGATTTTTTGATGATGGCCATTCTGACTGGTGTGAGGTGATACCTCATTGTAGTTTTGATTTGCATTTCTCTAATGATTAGTGATGTTGAGCATTCTTTCCTGTGTTTTTTGGCAATCTGTATATCTTCTTTGGAGAAGTGTCTATTTAGGTCTTCTGCCCATTTTTGGATTGGGTTGTTTGTTTTTCTGATATTGAGCTGCATGAGCTGTTTGCATATTTTGGAGATTAATCCTTTGTCAGTTGCTTCATTTGCAAATATTTTCTCCCATTCTGAGGGTTGTCTTTTCATCTTGTTTATGGTTTCCTCTAGTGTGCAAAAACTTTTAAGTTTCATTAGGTCCCATTTGTTTATTTTTGTTTTTATTTCCATTTCTCTAGGAGGTAGGTCAAAAAGGATCTTGCTGTGATTTATGTCACAAAGTGTTCTGCCTGTGTTTTCCTCTAAGAGTTTTATAGTGTCTGGCTTTACATTTAGGTCTTTAATCCATTTTGAGTTTATTTTTGTATGGTGTTAGGGAGTGTTCTAATTTCGTTCTTTTACATGTAGCTGTCCAGTTTTCCTACCACCACTTATTGAAGAGACTGTCTTTTCTCCATTGTATATTCTTGCCTCCTTTATCAAAAATAAGGTGACCATAAGTGCATGGGTTTATGTCTGGGATTTCTATCCTGTTCCATTGATCTATATTTCTGTTTCTGTGGCAGCACCATACTGTCTTGATTACTGTAGCTTTATAGTACAGTCTGAAGTCAGGGAGCCTGATTCCTCCAGCTCTGTTTTTCTTTCTCAAGATTGCTTTGGCTATTCAGGGTATTTTGTGTTTCCATACAAATTGTAAAATTTTTTGTTCTAGTTCTGTGAAAAACGCCATTGGTAGTTTCATAGGGATTGCACTGAATCTGTAGATTGCTTTGGGTAGTTGAGTCATTTCCATAATGCTGATTCTTCCAATCCAAGAACATGGTATATCTCTCCATCTGTTCGTATCAACTTCAATTTCTTTCATCAGTGTCTTATAGTTTTCTGCATACAGGTCTTTTGTCTCCTTAGGTAGGTTTATGCCGAGATATTTTATTCTTTTTTTTGCAATGTCAAATGGGACTGTTTCCTTAATTTCACTTTCAGAGTTTTCATCGTTAATGTATAGGAATGCAAGAGATTTCTGTGCATTAATTTTGTATCCTGCTACTCTACCAAATTCATTGATTAGCTCTAGTAGTTTTCTGGTAGCATCTTTAGGATTTTCTATGTATAGTATCATGTCATCTGCAAAAGGTGACAGTTTTACTTCTTCTTTTCCAATTTGGATTCCTTTTATTTCTTTTTCTTCTCTGATTGCTGTGGACAAAACTTCCAAAACTATGTTGAATAATATTGGTGAGAGTGGGCAATCTTGTCTTGTTCATAATCTTAGTGAAATTGGTTTCAGTTTTTCACCATTGAGAACGATGTTGGCTGTGGGTTTGCCATACATGGCTTTTATTATGTTGAGGTACGTTCCCTCTATGCCTACTTTCTGGAGGCTTTTTATCATAAATGGGTGTTGAATTTTGTCAAAATCTTTTTCTGCATTTATTGAGATGCTCATATGGTTTTTATCCTTCAATTTGTTAATATGGTTTATCACATGGATTGATTTGTGTATATTGAAGAATCCTTGCATTCCTGGGGTAAATCCCACTTGATCATGGTGTATGATCCTTTTAATGTGCTGTTGGATTCTGTTTGCTAGTATTTTGTTGAGGAATTTTGCATCTATGTTCATAAGTAGTTTTCTTTCTTTGTGACATCTTTGTCTGGTTTTGGTAACAGGGTGATAATGGTGGTCTTGTAGAATGAGTTTGGGAGTGTTCCTCCCTCTACTATATTTTGGAAGAGTTTAAGAAGGATGGGTGTTAGCTCTTCTCTAAATGTTTGACAGAATTGGCCTGTGAAGCTATCTGGTCCTGGGCTTTTGTTTGTTGGAAGATTTTAAATCACAGTCTCAATTTCAGTGCTTGTGATTGGACTGTTTGTATTTTCTACTTCTTCCTGGTTCAGTCTCAGAAGGTTGTGCTTTTCTAAGAATTTGTCCATTTCTTCCAGGTTGTCCATTTTATTGGCATAGAGTTGCTTGCAGTAATCTCTCATGATCCTTTGTATTTCTGCAGTGTCAGTTGTTACTTCTCCTTTTTCATTTCTAATTCTATTGAGTCTTCACCCTTTTTTGCTTCATGAGTCTGGCTAATGGTTTATCTATTTTATTTATCTTCTCAAAGAACAACCTTTTAGTTTTATTTATCTTTGCTATTGTTTTCTTCATTTCTTTTCATTTATTTCTGATCTGATCTTTATGATTTCTTTCCTTCTGCTAACTTTGGGGGTTTTTTTGTTCTCCTTTCTCTAATTGCTTTAGGTGTAAGGTTAGGTTGTTTATTTGAAATGTTTCTTGTTTCTTGAGGTAGCATTGTATTACTATAAACTTCCCTCTGAGAACTGCTTTTGCTGCCTCCCATAGGTTTTGGGTCATTGTGTTTTCATTGTCATTTGTTTCTAGGTATTATTTGATTTCCTCTTTGATTTCTTCAGTGATCTCTTGGTTATTTAGTAGAGTATTGTTTTGCCTCCATGTGTTTGTATTTTTTACAGATTTTTTCCTGTAATTGGTATCTAGTCTCATAGTGCTGTGGTTGGAAAAGATACTTGATATGATTTCAATTTTCTTAAATATAGTGAGGCTTGATTTGTGACCCAAGACATGATCTATTCTGGAGAAAGTTCCGTGAGCACTTGAGAAGAAAGTGTATTCTGTTGTTTTTGGATGGAATGTTCTATAAATATCAATTAAGTCCATCTTGTTTAATGTATCATGTGAAGACTGTGTTTCCTTATTTATTTTCATTTTGGATGATCTCTCCATTGGTGAAAGTGGGGTGTTAAAGTCCCCTACTATTATTGTGTTACTGTTGATTTCCCCTTTTATGGCTGTTAGCATTTGCCTTATGTATTGAGGTGCTCCTATGTTGGGTGCATAAACATTTACAATTGTTATATCTTCTTCTTGGATTGATCCCTCGATCACTATGTAGTGTCCTTCTTTGTCTCATGTAATAGTCTTTATTTTAAAGCCTATTTTGTCTGATATGAGAATTACTACTCCAGCTTTCTTCTGATTTCAATTTGCATGGAATATCTTTTTCCAACCCCTCACTTTCAGTCTATATGTGTTCCCAGGTCTAAAGTGGGTCTCTTGTATGAGTCTTGTTTTTGTATCTATTCAGCCAGTCTATGTCTTTTGGTTGGAGCATTTAATGCATTTAAATTGAAGGTAATTATCGATATGTATGTTCCTATTACCATTTTCTTAATTGTTTTGGGTTTGTTATTGTAGGTCTTTTCCTTCTCTTGCGTTTCCTGCCTAGAGAAGTTCCTTTAGCATTTGTTGTAAAGCTGGTTTGGTGGTGGCTGAATTCTTGTAGCTTTTGCTTGTCTGTAAAGTTTTAGTTTCTCCGTCAAATCTGAATGCAATCCTTGCTGGGTAGAGTACTGTTGGTTGTAGGTTTTTCCCTTTTATCAGTTTAAATATGTCCTGCCACTCCCTTGTAACTTGCAGAATTTCTGCTGAAAGATCAGCTGTTAACCTTATGGGGATTCCCTTGTATGTTAATTGTCGTTTTTTCCTTGCTTCTTTTAATATTTTTTCTTTGTATTTAATTTTTGATAGTTTGATTAATATGTGTCTTGGCGTGTTTCTCCTTGGATTTATCCTGTGTGGGACACTCTGCGCTTCCTGGAGTTGACTATTTCCTTTCTCATATTAGGGAAGTTTTCAACTATAATGTCTTCAAATATTTTCTCAGTCCCTTTATTTTTCTCTTCTTCTTCTGGGACCCCTATAATTCGAATGTTGGTACATTTGATGTTGTCCCAGAGGTCTCTGAGACTGTCCTCAATTCTTTTCATTCCTTTTTCTTTATTCTGCTCTGTGGTAGTTATTTACAGTATTTTATCTTCGAGGTCACTTATCCATTCTCCTGCCTCAGTTATTCTGCTACTGATCCTTCTAGAGAATTTTTAATTTCATTTATTGTGTTGCGCACATTGTTCACTCTTTAATTCTCCTAGGCCATTGTTAAATGTTTCTTGTATTTTCTCCATTCTATTTCCAAGATTTTGGATCATCTTTACTATCATTACTCTGAATTCTTTTTCAGATAGGCTGCCTATTTCATCTTCATTTGTTTGTTCTGGTGGGTTTTTACCTTGCTCCTTCATCTGCTCTGAGTTTCTCTGTCTTCTCATTTTGCTTCACTTACTGTGTTTAGGTTCTCGTTTTCACAGGCTGCAGGTTCATACTTCCCGTTGTTTTTGGTGTCTGCCCCCCGTGGCTAAGGTTGGTTCAGTGGGTTGTGTAGGCTTCCTGGTGGAGGGGACTAGTGCCTGTGTTCTGGTGGATGAGGCTGGACCTTGTCTTTCTGGTGGGCAGGACTGCATCCAGTGGTGTGTTTTGTGGTGTCTGTGAACTTATTATAATTTTAAGCTGCCTCTCTGCTGATGGGTGGGGTTGCGTTCCTGTCTTGCTAGTTGTTTGGCATAGGGTGTCCAGCGCGGCAGCTTGCTGGTCGTTGAGTGGAACTGGGTCTTAGCGTTGAGATGGTGATCTCTGGGAGAGCTTTCACCATTTGATATTACATGAAGTGGGAGGTCTCTGGTGCACCAATGTCCTGAACTCCACTCTCCCACCTCAGAGGCATAGGCCTGACACCCAGCCGGAGCACCAAGACCCTGTCAGCCACATGGCCAGATATGTGGGGAGTGTCTTGCCTTTTGGGAAGTCTGAGATCTTCTGCCAGCATTCAGTAAGTGTTCTGTGGTAGTTGTTCCACATGTAGATGTATTTCTGATGTATTTGTGGGGAGGAAGTTGATCTCCACGTTTTACTCCACTGCCATCTTGAAGGTCTCCTGTACTATCAACTCTTTCCCATGGTTCTTCATCAAGGGCTCATTCAGGAGACTGGAGGCAGGGCAGGTGAACTGAGAGACAGCTTCCAAAGCAGGAGCTAGAGGTTGCGTTTACAGCGGGGTGCAGGACTGAGGTGGGGGGGGGGACAGTGGGGGAGGGGAAGAGGAGCAGTGGTGCTGAGAGGGAACCCTTTAAACCACCTTGGGCCTGTGGAAAGCTGGGGGCAGAGCAGGAGCTAAGAGAATCCCTTCAGGTGTCTCTGACCCTTCAGAGTGACTCTGGGACCATTTTCAAATTCATTTTTGTTCCCCACAAAATACCTTGTACATTTTAGGTGCTTAATAAGTATTTGTGTTTATTGACTTTTGCTTACTGCTCAGATACAAGAGATATTACAGGTAGTATTCAAATAGAACGTGAAAACGTATTAATGAGAAAAAGAAACAGTACCTGTAACCCAACCTTTTTATGACTACAACAGCAATACTAAAGACATATATAGTGTAGCACTGTTTTTTGTTGTTGTCTTCCTTCATTTAGTAAGCATTAGAAAGAGGCAAGATTTTTCTCTCTCTTTCCTATTACAATGCCATCTACTGCGGCCACCTGATTTCTACATAATACAAGAAAAGGGACAAATGATACTATCTTTGTCATTATTCTGGGAGACTGGTGACAAATCATAGCATGGTGGTCCCACCTTGTGAACTGCTTGAATCAGAAATTTCCATCAAAGCAGAGGATTGTCACAGGTGAGTTTTTTAAGGTGATAGAAGTAGAGGAAAAGTGGAATGAGCAGGGATTAACACTGAATATGTGCCCAGGGCTGGTTAGTATTTTACATGTGTTATTTTATTTCATTCTTGTATAACCTTATGAGGTAGGTATTCTTTTCTGGAGAAGTTCAACATAGAAAATGACATGTGAAGTACTGCACAGGGGTAGTAAGTAGACTGGGGTCCCAGTCTCCCGTCTCCTATGAGGCCCTCCAAGGTGGCACTCAACTCCTTGGCGACTTTACCCTGGTTCTCCTTCAAGCCGTCTGCCTTGAAGGTCTACAAACTTGCTTTGTTGGGTCACCCAGCATGGCCCCATTTCTCAGAGGTAAGAAACATGTTATCAAACTGAGGAGATTGATGTATATTGAGATGGATGTATAATGAGATAGTTGTCATGGGTACAAGAATATTTGCTGTAAGCAAAACTACATGGGAGGAAAGATATATTCTGAAGGTTGCTGGGTGAGAAGGGAATGAAAACGAAAGGAACTATATCTAAATGGATGGCAACGTTATTGAAGTAGGAACGCCTGCAACAAGAAGAGCTTGACAATACTCCTCTCTATACGTTAGGAATCATCTAGGTATTCGGGTTGGACCACTCGAAACCATTAGCTAAGATTTCCTCTCCTCCCTGGATGGTGCCAGTACTTACTTCTGTGATCCTCCTTTCTACTATGCTTCCAATGAGCACCAAATCCTGTTCTTATTTTCCTTGTATAGATATATATTTATACATCCTTGTATATTAATACATTTGGTCAGGTTACAGAAAAGTCTTGCTTTTTAAGCAGTTATTTGGTCTCATGTTGAGGAAGTGGTTTTTAACCTTTATTGAGTCATAAACTCCTTTAAGAATGTTTTGAAAGATAAGGAGTTTCTCTCCAGAAAAAGCCATGTACACAAATACAAATATATATTATTTCCAGAATTCTAGAAACTCATACTTGAATCCAAGATTTAAAATCATTGCTTAAGATAAATGTGTGTATTCTTGCTCTGATCCATTACATATTGATAAAGGGTAATACTCAGAGTCCATGACACCTATGATCCTTATGAATTGGTATCAATTCCATTTCATAAATAAGAAAACAGAAGCTCAGGAAGGTTCAGTGACTTGCTCCAAGGCCAGCCAGTAAAGGACAGAATAAGAAATTTATCAGTGTCTACAGTAGGTATAAGACTACCTTCAATTTTAAAAATTACTCTTTATAAATGAAAATTTCATCTCCAGTTCAAAAAAAAAATCAAAAAGGAGTGAGTTGAGAAATAGGGAAATGGGTATAACTTTTGAGCCTTTAAAGATGGCCCAAACTTTCTTTTAATTAGTAAAGACATGGATTAATTTACCACTATCCCCATTTTACTGAAGGGTAGAAATTACCTGAGGTTACACAACTTGCTCAAGTTTTCTTAGCTACAAGTGATGGAACTAAATTTGAACAGGAAGCTGTGTTCCAGAGGCTTTGCTATTATCTACCCTATGTAACATCTGGCCACAGCCTCAGCAACCACTGGCTTCATCCATCTCTATTGGCAACATCTCAAAGTAAAGTTGCCAATGGCAGTCAAATAACATACTTTAAGCACACTTGAGGATTATTATCTTGAAGGAACTCTGAACCTTCAAGTTCAAGAGGGTCAGAGTCCAGGGTAACCTTCAGATGATGGGAAGCATGAGATGCATATGCTTTCCCTCAGTATTTCAAAAACATGTGAAATGGTTTATATTTTACTTCCATCTCTGCATTTTCCTTTTGTGTTGTGTTATATTTCATTAGGCAACAAAGGTTTCTCTTTTTCCTCTCCTGGTAATAAGTAGTGATTAATCACAATCACCCGTTACACTTAATTTAGCATTCATTCCATGAAAAGATTTTCCACATGCTCCAAGGTGAAATCTACAATTTTTTTTTTTTTTTTTTTTGCGGTACGCGGGCCTCTCATTGTTGCCGGCCTCTCCCGTTGCGGAGCACAGGCTCCGGACGCGCAGGCTCAGCGGCCATGGCTCACAGGCCCAGCCGCTCCGCGGCATGTGGGATCTTTCCGGACCAGGGCACAAACCCGTGTCCCCTGCATCGGCAGGCGGACTCTCAACCACTGCGCCACCAGGGAAGCCCTGAAATCTACATTTAATTACATTTAATGTAATGCAGTATGCATTACATTTTTTTTCCCAATATGAAAACCATTTTCGAGAATTTAGACTGCTAAATAATCATTCCTTTTATGAGACTAGCCCTAAAGGTACATATAAATTTTGAAATCTATAGTATTACTTAGCAATTTTAGTGCTTTGCTTTTTGCAGCCAATCATGGAAGACATACTTTTATAGCTTTCTCTGCAGAGTCATCTTAATTATAGGGAAATTCCTTTATAAATGGCTATCCATTTACAGTGCTTCAGCTGGAATCTAACGCTGGTTTTATTGGAAATGATGAAAAATCAGTCTTCCCGGGACACAGACTTAAGAATTACGATTGGAAGTGAACCATGTTCTTTTAGCTTTATGAATATTTTAAATACCCTATTATTTCCTTCTAAACAGTTTATCCCAAGGAGGTTTAGTAAAGCAAAAACCTTTTAGGTTCTAGAAAATTTTTCAAGGGGAAAGGAGTCATACCAGTTATGTGATTCAAACCACACATTTAACTAATAAATAAGATGAGTTTCACCCAACTCACAGAAATAGGGAGCAAGCCTGGATTAGAAGTCCTATCTATGGGCTGCCATTGTACCCTTTCAGCTTCACTCTGCTTTGAATGTTATACCCTTCTTCTTTTGTTCTGCAAATAGCTCACATGACTGGGAGTGTGTTCTGGCCCTGATGACAGGAACTTCTTTGAGGCTCTCATCATAGCATTCCTGACAACCTGGCGCCATGTTGTATATTCACTTGGCTATTGTCTTTCTCCTAGAAAGAATGTAAGTTCCATGAGGACAAAGAATCTGTGGCCTCTAATGGTGTCTGGTATATAGTAGGATTCAATAAATACCTGATAAAGGAAGTTGTGAATATAGCCTTAAATTTCTCCCATAATTTATATTGTATTCCCTAAAATATCTGTTTGCTTTACCTAGAAATTAAAAAAAAAAATCTTAATGTCCTCAAGGTACAATACTTCTTAAATAAGAAGTCATAGAAGCAAAAAATGATAAATTGTGCTACACTAAAATTAAGGGCTTCTATTCAACAAAAAGCTACCACAAAGAGATTGTCAATACAAGTCTACAAACAAGGAGAATAAAATTGCCACACATATAAGCAACAAAGAATTAGTACCCTAGAATACACAAATACTTCTCAAATTCAATAAGGAAAATAAATACAAGTTACACATTAGAAAAATAAAATGGTGAAAGATAGGAGCATACATTTTAAAGAAAAGAAAACACACATGGCTAATAATGACCAATAAAAATAAGATCAATATTCAACCTCTTTAGTAATCAGGGAAATGAAAATTAAAAACCTCAATAATATATACTCAAAAAAGCCCCCGAAAGCAGAGACTCAAACAATACGCCCATTTTTGTACATTTATTTGTATATCCATGTCCGTAGCAGCATTACTCACAACAGCCAAAAGGTGGCAGCAATCTGTGTCCATGGACAGATGAGTGGATAAACAAATTGTATTTTGATGACAAATGGAATACTAACAATGGGATATTATTTGGCCTTTAAAAAGAAGGAAATTTTGACACATTCTACAACACAGATGAACCTTGAAGATATTGTGCTAAGTGAAAATAGGTCAAGCATAAAAAGACAAATATTGTATGATTCTACTATGTGAGGTACATAGTCAAATCCAGAGAAACAGAAATAGAATGAAGACAGCCAGGGGTTGGCAGAAGTGGGGGATGGGAAATTATTCAATGGGTATGAAGTTTCAGTTTGAGAAGATGAAAATAGTTCTGGAAATGAACTGTGGTAATGGTTGAACAACAATATGAATGTACTTAATGCTACTGAACTGTACCTTAAAAATAATTAAAGTGGTAAATTTTATGTTATATATGTTTTACCACAAAAAAAGAAACCACAATGAGATATCAATTTATTACACTAGACTGACAATAAAGATAAAAACCAAAACTTCTGACAATAGCAAGTGTTTATAATTGCTATAGACTAAAATGCATACCCCTATAAATTCAAATGTTGAAGCCCTGAGCCGCCCCAGCCCCCCATCATGTGACTGTATTGGAGACAGGCCTGTAAGGAGGAGATTAAAGTTAAATGAACTCATAAGTGTAGAGTCCTGATCCAACAGAACTGGTGTCCTTATTAAAGAGGAAGAGACATCAGAAAGCTTGCTCTCTCTCTCCACCCTTAAGGATACAGTGAGAAGGCTGCAGTCTGCAAGTCAGAAAGAGAGGCCTCTCCAGAACCTGAACCCTGCTGGAACCTTGATCTTGGTCTTTCCAGTCTCCAGAACAGTGAGAAAATAAATTTCGGTTGTTTAAGCCAGCCGGCCTATGATATTTTGTTATGGCAGCCCAAGCAGACTAAGACAGTAATAATGGAGCAGTGGGAGCTCATATGCTACTGACAAGAGCAGACACAGGGACAGTCTGGCCAGGTCTAGGTGTACACTCACAACCGGTGACTCCATTGCCTGGGGTGCACTCCAGAGAAATTCCAGCATGTGTGCAAGATAAGATAAAAACATGGAAGTTAACTGGGACAGCTTTTGTATTAGGAAAACCTGGAAATAACCAAAATGGACACTGAAAGGAGGATAGAAACGATACATAAAATAGGTGAATAATAAGTTGAAAAACACAGGATAATATTACATCTAGGAAGACAAAGAACAATACATCCTTCAGGGGAGTATAGGGGCTTCACATGGCCACTAATATTCTATATTTTAAGCTGGGTGGTGGGCATGTGGGTGTCCTATTATTATTATTCTTTAAAACATAAATATCTTCTCTGCATACTCATACTTTACATATATAGACTATTTAATAACAATTAAATAAATGAAATTAATGACAATATGCAATACCCAAAGCATAGAGCTTAACTATCTTTCATCCATTTTGGTCCAAAATTTTTGTTAAAAATTTTTATGTCTCTCCCTTTGCTATGTTCTTATACTGTTTGGTTTTTTTTTTTTTTAATTTACAAAAAATGGTACAGAGCTTAAAAAAGTAATTTTACTCAATTTAAAGATCTCAACTTTTTATTTTCTCCATTAAAATACTGAGTCCCCTGGGAACCAATTTGCCATGAAGAAAGTGAAATCCTCCACTGATCTCAAATTGTTATACAATTTCCCAGCATGTCTACAATATGATAACGCAGGCGAGAAATGGAAGATCATAAATAAATACAGTATAAAACTTCAAGTTTCAGGGCATAACTGGGACAGATAAGTAAGCAAGCACAACTCTGATATAATAAATTACTTGAACTGGTTAAAAGAGTGGGCTACATACGTGACAATTTTACCAGAGGTGCTGCAAAATCCACGCGCACTGTGAACAGTATAAAAATTGCTTGTGGGCTTCCCTGGTGGCGCAGTGGTTGAGAGTCCGCCTGCCGGTGCAGGGGACACGGGTTCGTGCCCCGGTCGGGGAGGATCCCGCGTGCCGCGGAGCGACTGGGCCCGTGGGCCATGGCCGCTGGGCCTGCGTGTCCGGAGCCTGTGCTCCTCAATGGGAGAGGCCACAGCGGTGAGAGGCCCGCATACCGCAAAAAAAAAAAAAAAAAAATTGCTTGTATGCTGCTAACCAAGACTCCACGTCACATACGTAAAGCCCGAGGGCCATTCAGATACATGCCACAGGCCTACATACACAAACAACAAGAGCAACCTCTTCCCCTTGGTGTGAGAATGTCATTGCCCATGTGAAAACAGAGTTATTTTTGTTATGGCTGGAGCTGGGAGTGATGTTAAGATGTTAGAAAGTGAGAATCAAGAGTTAAAAAAACAACATCAAAATCACTAAGAAACGTCATATTTTACATTTTCTTCCACCAGGGTAAACAAATTATACTGGGTACACTGAAAACGTGACACATGACTATTTAGTTCACATTTATCATTTTAATCCTCAATACATCACCCTTGATAGGTATTACTTTTCCTATTTTATATATGGAGGGAGGGAGGGAGGGAGGGATGGAAGGAGGGAGGAAGGGCTGTGGGAGGGAGAGAGAAGGAGAGAGAGAGACAGAGAGAGAGAGACAGAGAGAGAGAGAGAGACAGAGACAGAGACAGAGACAGAGACAGAGAGGGAGAGAACCTTCCCAGAGAGTGCACAATGGAATCCAAACCTAGTTCGTCTCACTCAAAGTTCAGTACTTTTGGCCATTATACTGTTTCCTTATGACTGCCTTAAAATATAATTTTTTTAAATGACAGCAAAAATAATTAACAAGTCAAGAGTTACTTAGCCAGGTTCTTAGCTTTTCCCTCAACTTTACGGCTTTTCCTATCTTCTGGGCTATTCCTGCTCATCAATTGGTTCTTTCTAAGATGAACCAAGGAAATAAAATATGAAAACTGTCTATCAATTTAGGCCCTTCTTAAAGAGGATCGCCCACATTTCTGTGCCATACCTGGTATGTGCTAGAGTGGGCTGAGGATAAGTGCATCTAGTAGATACAGTCACATTTTCCCCCTCCTTTTAGACAAATACAGCTTTATCTGACACATTCAGGTAGGAATCCTTTAGGGTTGTCTGTCAGTTTAGTTCGGTTCACTTAACTATGCCAGACTCTGTGGAAACAGTAATAACCGAGACAGTGTTGATGCCTCACAGAACTAACTCAGAAACAGACACATGAAGGCAGACGCGGTAAGAAGATCTGCACAGGTGTTACCACCACTCAGGAGCACCAGCTGGTGGCGGCTGAGAAAACTGCGGAACATGTGAGGTGAGTCTTACATGTTAACATGTGAGGTGAGTCTTACATGTAAAACATGTGAGGTGAGTCTTACATGTTAACATGTGAGGTGAGTCTTACATGCGAAACACCTGAGGTGAGTCTTACATGCGAAACATCTGAGGTGAGTCTTACATGTTAACATGTGAGGTGAGTCTCACATGTTAACATGTGAGGTGAGTCTTACAAGATGAGCCTAAATGAGTCCCACTGAGTGAACAGGTGGTGGGCGAAGGTCTCTGACAGGTTGGCCCAAAGAAATCATCAGTTGACTAAAAACAGAACTACCATACGACCCAGCAATCCCACTACTGGGCATATACCCTGAGAAAACCATAATTCAAAAAGAGTCATGTACCATAGTGTTCACTGCAGCTCTATTTACAATAGCCAGGACATGGAAGCAACCTAAGTGTCCATGGACAGATGAATGGATAAAGAAGATGTGGCACATATATACAGTGGAATATTACTCAGCCATACAAAGGAACGAAACTGAGTTATTTGTAGTGAGGTGGATGGACCTAGAGTCTGTCATACAGAGTGAAGTAAGTCAGAAAGAGAAAAACAAATACCATATGCTAACATATATATATGGAATCTAAAAAAAAAAGGTTCTGAAGAACTTAGGGACAGGACAGGAATAAAGATGCAGACGTAGAGAATGGACTTGAGGACACGGGGAGGGGGAAGGGTAAGCTGGGATGAAGTGAGAGAGTGGCATCGACATATATACACTACCAAATGTAAAATAGATGGCTAGTGGGAAGCAGCTGCATAGCACAGGGAGATCAGCTAGGAGCTTTTTGACCACCAAAAGGGGTGGGATAGGGAGGGTGGGAGGAAGATGCAAGAAGGAGGGGATCTGGGGATATATGTATACATATAGCTGATTCACTTAGCTATACAGCAAAAACTAACACACCATTGTAAAGCAATTATACTCCATAAAGATGTTAAAAAAAAAGACAAAAGTAACCAAAAAAAAAAAAGGAATCATCAGTTGAGAATTTCGTAAAGACCTGAAAGGATTCCCAAAGGTGTTAATGTCACGGGCCAACTCTCTCTCTTACTTCGGACATAACTTAGAAGTTTCACAGTGTACCAGTCCCTGGCACTGTGCAGATCACGCTCAGGTTGATCTGATGAAGGGGAAGTAAGTGGTACCACTCTCTATTCTGAATAAGAAAATCATAAATTAGATTAATGACAGCAACATAAAGATGCAGAAGGGGAGGGCAATAGTTTCTATAATGGCCATATTGTCAGTAGAATGGGTATAGCCTAAAATTGAAGAAAAAAGCTCATGGAGTCACAGACAATACACGATATGACCATAGCAGCAATGCTTCATCCATTGCTTCATTCTTCAACCAGAGGTGACTGTGCACCCTCAGTGCCAGGTTACAAGGGGGGATATGACAATGGTAGACGAGACTTTGAGCTTAGAGGGCCTCGTCCATCTAGTGGGGGAGACCAGGCAGAGAACAGGGTCTGACAAAACAGCGTTCAACACCGCCCTGGGGACACTGCAGGTGCTAAGGGAAAACACAACAGGAGCAACTAAACTGGACTTTGGGGGGAGAGGGAGAAAAGTGACATCTAAACTGAGGGTAGAAAGAAGAGTTTACCACAAGAAAGGGAGGAGGAGGGCGAGGAGAGAACTCCAGTGAGAGGAAACAGCATGCGAAAGAAGAAGGGGAGGAGGAGGGCGAGGAGAGAACTCCAGTGAGAGGAAACAGCATGCGAAAGGCCCAGAGGCAAGATGCAGCGAGGCAGATCAGAATGGAGCGAGCAGCGCAGTGGGCGGGCAAGTGTGCGCGAGTGCGTGTGTGTGGTATGTGTGTAGTGTGTGTATGGTGTGTATAGGTTGGGTGGGGTGTGTGTGTGTATGGTGTGGTGGTGGTGTGTGTGGTGTGTATATGTTCGGTGGGGTGTGTGCGTATATGGTGTGATGGGGTGTGTGTGTGTGTATATGTTGTGTGGTATGTGTGCGTACATGCTGTGGTGGTGTGTATATGGTGTGGTGTGTGTGTGTGGTGTGGTGTGTGTGTGTGTGTGTTGTGTGGTATGTGTGTGTACATGGTGTGGTGGTGTGTATGTGTATATGGTGTGGTGGTGGTGTGTGTGTGTATGTGTGTGTGTGTGGTGTGTGTGTATATGTTGTGTGGTATGCGTGTGTACATGGCGTGGTGGTGTGTATATGTATATGGTGGTGTGTGTGTGTTGTGTGGTATGTGTGTGTACATGCTGTGGTGGTGTGTATGTGTATATGGTGTGGTGGTGGTGTGTGTGTGTGTATATGTTGTGTGGTATGCGTGTGTACATGCTGTGGTGGTGTGTATGTGGTGTGGTGGTGTGTGTGTGTTGTGTGGTATGTGTGTGTACATGCTGTGGTGGTGTGTATGTGTATATGGTGTGGTGGTGGTGGTGGTGGTGGTGGGCTGTGTGTGTGTGTGTATGGAGTGTGGTGGCATCAGAGATGAGAAACTGAAGCTAGACTGTTAAGCAGGAGCCAGATCACAAAAGGCCTTGAGACCACATTAGGGGGTTGAGCCTTATTTCCAGGCCAGGGAGGAGTGGTTACAGCACCTGCAGCACACACATGACAGAAGCAGATCTGTGATTTAGACGATCTCTCTAGCTGCAGGGTGGAGAACAGCCTTGCGGGGACCAGGCAAGGCCTGGGGGGGCGGTTAGAAATCTAATCCAGGTAATCCAAAAACCAGCATTTGGAAATTGTGAAGGATGATTTTGAAGTCCACTTGGAAGAATGAATGAATGAGAACAGGCATGACTCCTTCTAAGCCCTCCACCGTCTGTCCTAGTCAAGACACTAAATCCATTTTAAAACTACTGTAATTAAAATAGAGTGATAGGGCTTCCCTGGTGGCGCAGTGGTTGGGAGTCCGCCTGCCGGTTCAGGGGACGCGGGTTCGTGCCCCGGTCCCGGAGGATCCCATGTGCCGCGAAACGGCTGGGCCCGTGGGCCGTGGCCGCTGAGCCTGCGCGTCCGGTGTGCTCCACAACAGGAGAGGCCGCGGCGGTGAGAGGCCCGTGTACCGCAAAAAAAGAAAAAAAAATAGAGTGATAAAAGAGTAGAAGTGGTAAAGACAGATGAGTAGGACAGAAAGTCAAGAAATAAGCCCAAGTATTTATGGAAATTTAGGTTATGATAAAGGTGGCAAGTGGAACCGTTTTAAAAAATAATTAGTCTTTCACCATACCTAACAACAAAATAGATTCGAGGTAAAGGTTTAAATGTACAGAATAGAAAACAGGTAAAAATCATTACTAGGCAATTCACAAAAGAAGAAAAGCAAATGCTAAAAAAAATAGAAAACAATTTTTACCCAGCAGATTGGCAATGATTTAAAAAGTTCATAATATCCATGGGCAGTGAGATTACAGGGGAATAAGGATGCTTCTACTCTACTGGTGAGAATGTATAAAATTGGTATGTCCTTTCTGGAAGACAATTTAACAATATAAAACAAATCCTTGAAAATGTTATGCCATTTGACTGAGAAACTCTATTGCTAAGAATTTATCCTGAGGAAATAACTGAATAGACACCCAAACATATATGAACAATGGTGGCAATTGGGACATTTTGAATAGTAAAGATATTAATGATAACTGAAGTGTCATGAGACAGTGAAGTACTGTAGAGCCATTTAATGTAAAGATAAAGAATTATTTTAATGACATGAAAAGATATTCACAATACATTGGCAAGTGAATAAACAAGGTTGTGGTACAGTGTGGATTATTACAACTCTATTATATATTTGTATATAAAAAGAGGAAATTTACATAGAACAATTAACAGCCGTCTTCTCTGGTGTTGCGATTATGGTTGGTTTTTGTTTTCTTCTTAGGTGTTTTATGAAATTTTCTTGTCAAAAGTATATATTACTTTTATAATCGTAAAAAAGTACAAACTCTATTTGCCTTTACAAAGAAGTGTCAAGAATAGCACTGGGGCTTCCCTGGTGGCGCAGTGGTTGAGAGTCCGCCTGCCGATGCAGGGGACATGGGTTGGTGCCCCGGTCCGGGAAGATCCCACATGCCGCGGAGCGGCTGGGCCCGTGAGCCATGGCCGCTGAGCCTGCGCGTCCGGAGCCTGTGCTCCGCAACGGGAGAGGCCACAACAGTGAGAGGCCTGCGTACCGCAAAAAAAAAAAAAAAGAATAGCACTGATAGTGGAGTTAATAACTCAGAAGGAAAGAGCAAGTGCCTGCGTCACATTCCAAGCCACTGACAAGAGACAGCTAGAAAGTCTCTTCTCTCTGGATTCAAGGAGAAAAACTGACACAGAAAAACTTTCTACCACCGAACCTCAAAAGAAGAATGAAAATCCCTGCCATGAAAACCAGCAGCATTACTGAATAAATTACAACATATTTTGCTCTTCAATTGCAGAGATAATGCAGACACTCAAACCACACTTTCAGATGCAATTCCCATATCATGCCTGCCCATTTATCAAACTGTGTCAAATACCACAAACAGTACAACTTAGCTTTGAGGAACATCATGCTTTTCTCTTGCGTGGGACTGTGTCATATTCGTACGAATCCTCATGTTTCTCTGTTTTTTTAACTTAGGAAACAATAAGAAGTTGTTTCATGTACTCTAACTTTGCCTATCAAGCACTAATACGGTAAATGTCTTTTTCATAATAATCTAAGACCAAAACCAATAAATACCACCTTACTTTTGTAAAGCAGTTTTCCAATATTCTTTTCTGCACACAACCTGTAGTCTCAAAAAGACCATGTTTAGTGGAGGAGCAGGCATTTTTAATATTATTATCATTATTATTATCTCTACTTCTATAGAAAAGAGAAGTTACGATTAGAGTTTATTTTCCCAAGGGTTTCGCAGTCAATCAGCCACACCCAGTACTGCTTTCATGGTGGTATTTTTTTCAGCTTCTAATATGAATGATGCTTTTTCAATGAGTAATACTGGAGTTGACCAATTTTATTTTTCTGCCATCTACATAATATAATAATTTAATAATTATGGAGATGTCAAGTTTGGTCTCCTCATCTTATTGACAAAGAAAACTAAAGCACAGGGAGAGTAATCGACTCTCCTCACATCTTAAGCGTCATTAGCGGGATGGGAACCAGACCTCAGTCCCCCTCCTCTATTACAAGTGCTCACTGTGCTAGAGAGAGAGCCTGAGCAACCCCCCCAGCCATAGCAATTTACAGACTGTGCTCCCACACACTTAGTTCCCACAATCACTGTGTGAGGTATGATTATAAGATGATGATGATGAATATTATTCTCATTTTATAAAGGGGTAACTGTCACTTGGAGAATTTAAGTGGCTCGGTAACACTTTCAGTCACAAAGCCCAAGGCTTTATACCGGGACCAGAACTTTTTCACTCTGAAATCAAGACTGCGATGTGTTTTCTCTAACTCTCAATTCAAAGGAATCCACTGCTGAAAAAGTCTTGGAAACTTAAAATTAAATAGCAATCTGATAAAAAGATTCACGAACTGTTAAGACAATTATTTCCCAAGGAAAAAACTCTTTTATCTCATATATCTTTTCAAAGCAACGGCTTCCTACAGATAATTAAAAACTGAACTCAGAGAATAATGAAAGCTTACGCTTGTTTAGTTTAGCAAGAAATTCAAGAGGGCCCTGATCCAGGTTAACCTTTGTATCATTAATTTCAGGAAGCTCACAGCTTAAATGAAAATCGTCAGTGTAAGCTTCTAGGGCTCCGGAGGCAAAGGAATATGGCTTTTCTTTGTATTGGATGGAACCATCAATATTAAAGGAGATGCTGTTGAGGATTAAAGATGCTGGAACAGAAGGTTCAGAAGTGCTAAAGTGACGTTTCTTTACTGACTTTGCCATGGCTTTCTCAAAATGGGCTGCAAGGTCCATTCATTTTCCAAAAAACTCTAAACATGTAAAGGTACACATGATCTCAGTTAATATAGGTAATGGATGATAATACTCACAAAATCCTTGCTAATCTTCATATCCTATACATTTGCTTTTTTACAAATGAAATTACTTTTTATTCCCCTTTGTGTTTTATGTATTGCACTCTCAAGCAACGTTTGTTGACTGACAGTTTCACTGCTATGGCCACAACTGTAAACTGTGCTTTAGAAACATATTAGGGAACTAAGAATAGAAGCCTTGTCGGGTAAAGCAGGAAACTGAGGGGCTGCCTTCCTTTGTCTTTAGGTTTCCTCAATTGAATAAGTAGTTCTGGAATCTCGAGATATTTTTATTTGCTGCATGAAGATAGGATAAGCCTTCAGAATCATGTCAGTTTTCATTCCCTACGCCTGTTCCCACCTCATTGATGGGGCAGGGAAAGCCCCATGTGAAGACAAGAAGACAGCAACAGGCGACCCCAGCACAACAGTGATGGCAAACTCTCCACATTAACTACTAAAAACAGGCAATACAGTGTCTTCCTTTTCAAAATGAGAATATGGTGACACATGGAGATCAAGTAACTTGTCCAAAGCTATAGAGCAGGGAAACAACAGCCAAGGTTGAACCTCAGTGGTTGGATTCCAAGCTTGAACTTAACCACTGCACTAGACCATCACCCCACATGTGCTGGAACGGCCCATGTAACCGGTGATTTCTTTAATGTCAGCCACATCTAATGTGCCAGCAAGGTCTACCAAGGGTAGACTTTAGGCACTCGGGTGCCTAAATTCTGTGGTCTCTTATTTCTCTAAAATGCTTACAGTATATATACTGTGTGCAATGGAAAATGCCAGTTATTGGATAATAATATATGTGCAAGTGTCAAAGAGAGAGTACTCACTTTTTGGTCTTTGAAATCCAAGTGGATATGCTGAATTTTCAGAATGTTACGTTATGTGACATCATAATACCTGCAGTTTTCATCGGTGTAATGTTTTTTAGTTTCCTCTAATGTAATGGAGTTATACAGAAGCCTTTGACAACCAGAAGAAAACTATGGACCATCTTCCCACAAAAATGTATGTTAGCAGACACAAATGCAATGGGTTCTAAGATTCCTGAAGCTCATGCATGGCCTCCCGTGAACCCTAAATTAAGAGCTTTCATCTAAAGAAAGTGATAGGTGAGGGAAGAAAGGAAGGGAAAGAAGGATAGCTAGGAAAAGAATGATTAGAAGATCCTTACTAGGGATGGAACAAACACCTGGTATCGCACATTCTTGGAGATATGATGATAATATATCTTTTGAATTTAAAGGTACAGCTCAGAAGGGACTTTCTTTGTAAGCCACGGCCATGATCAACTTCCTCTTCTCCTCCTCTGGATCTCCTCCTCAGTATGAATTAGTTACCATTACAGACAATGGGCTTTAGAATAAGGGAGATGTGTGTTAATCTCAGTTCTACCCTTTACTAGCTGTATGCCTCCATCCCCTCCCTCAACGGTGATTTCCCCATTTTAAATTCTGCTTAATAATACTTAGCTCCTGGGGTGGCTGTGTTTGATATTCTGCTGTTTTGCACTGGGACGGCCCTATCAGGGGTAACATGTTGAAATACTTTGAAAACAGCTGGAAAAAGCTGCTGCCCTTGACTTTCACCCATACCTCTCAACACACACCACAGCGCCTTCTAGCTACTCCAGCTCTAGCCCTCTTCACCCAGAAGCCCTCAGACCGTCCCATGATCCGGCAATGTAGGAGCTACTGCCTGGCTCTGCAGGACTCTGCTCCATGCTATGGTCGATGCCCAATCTATTTGGTTAGTGTCTGGACACACAGATTTTTTTAAAATTTTATTTATTTATTTTTGGCTGCATCGGGTCTTCATTGCTGCACGCGGTCTTTCTTTAGTTGCGGTGAGCGGGGGCCACTCTTCGTTGTGGTGCGTGGGCTTCTCATTGCAGTGGCTTCTCTTGTTGAGGAGCACGGGCTCTAGGTGCGCAGGCTTCAGTAGTTGTGGCTCACAGGCTCAGTAGTTGTGGCTCGCGGGCTCTAGAGCGCAGGCTCAGTAGTTGCTCTGCGGCATGTGGGATCTTCCCGGACCAGGGCTCAAACCCATGTCCGCTGCATTAGCAGGAGGATTCTTAACCACTGAGCCACCAGGGAAGCCCTGGGCATACAGATTGTTAAATGTTTTGAATAGATCCCTGAGAAGCTGTGGTATGCAGCAAGTGTGCGTGTTTTTCCTTTCCTCATCCTTGGTGCTTTGCCTCATATTCATCATGGTTTGACCTATATGATAGCTGAGTATGTGTCTTTTTCCCTCTCTAAGTTCAAGCAAAATAAGGAATGGTATTTCTGGTCTTCCAGCCCATGGCAGCTGCCTGATAGATGTTTGTTGAATTGAATTTCAGCCAAAATGTCTCTTTCACTGTAGAGCATTCCTGGGTGATTACTGCAGTCATTAAAATGCTCTGAAAAATGGAGCCCTTTGGGTTTATTAGTAGCTGCTGAGATGCAATAAAACAGGTGAATAGAATAATGTAAAGTCAAGGATTTAATGAGAGAAGGGCTGAATGCATGGAGAGCAAGAAGTTGATGAGAGAGTCGGTAAGATTATCTCCCATGTTGGTTATATTTTGGAGGTTCACTTATGGCAAATCTTTAGCCCCAGACTGTCCAATGTGCATCCACAGCTCAAAGTCCAGTTTCAACTGGACATTTAAAGGCATTTTCTGTATCACCTAAGTGCATGAATAACACTGTAGAGGAAGCTTGATAACTACATATTGCTAAAACAATATAGAGGAAAAAAATCAATGTGTAAAATATGTTGATGATCCTAATAAGTGAACACTATAAGTTTGAGTTTATTTTGTAAATTCCATTTTATCAAATACATGGCAATGTGCAAATTCATTCTCTTGGTTTCTCATCATTATAGACTCATGGAGGCTAAGAAGCAAAGAAAGGGATGATCACTCTTGCAGTTTAAAAAGCAAGAATACCATATGCAATAACTAAGAAAAGAAAAAAGAATCAATACATTTCCTAACCATAAATCAAATAAAATGCAGACTGTTTGGACATTTCCCCTGGAAATTTCATGTTTGAAGTTGGTCTGGCTTGATTCTCTTCGATAGTATTTAAAAAATGTATTCAATCTATAAAATCCATCTACCAGCAGGCAACCAATACTTGAAGAACAGAGAAGATTATACAGGTAAGAGGAGTAGAGAGAGTCATCAGCTCTGTCTCCCTTATCACCTTAGGTTAAAGCAGACTCAGTCAAAGTAGCTGAGTCCCTCAAGCCTGGACAGAGAGAAAGGTCCAGAGATTTGCACAAAGTTCAGTTTCCCTCTCTCATTCAACTCAATTAAACACACAATTATTGACCACAGATGTGCAAGGAGCCACGCTTAGCACTGGATAGGGATACAGTGATGGGCTAGACATTATCTCCCTCATGAGGAGCTTGAGGTCCAGCAGGAAAGATAAAAGCAGCATATAGATGAGTATAATCGAAGGAAGGGCGTGCTAAACGTCATCGAGTGCCCCCAAGGGTGGCTGGAACACAGAGAAGAGAGAAATTACTTCTGTTTCGTAGAATTGGGGAAAGTTTCATTTTCAGACAGAGTATTTAAAACCAGGACTTGCAAAAGAAGTAGGTTTCAGGCCCATGCAAATGAGGAAAATGGATATGCCAGGAAGAAGGAACAACATAATCAAAGACATTGAAATAGAAAATCTGCATACATAATTTAGACGGAGGAATATATCCGAATTTCTTGCGTTGTCAGGTAGTGACAGAAAAGGCTGGAAATACTCTATTCCATACCGTATAGACCAAATTGTGACTTTTAGGGCTAAGTATTATATCTAGTTTAAAGAAGAGGAAAACTGAGCCTTAGAAGGCTTTTAGAGTGCTCTAAGGGAATACATGTAGTGAGTGATAGATGTGAGACTTAAAGCTTCAGAGCTCATATTCCTTCCATCACATCCCAGTGTCCTTTCCCTGCCTGTCTTTCCCCAACATCTGAATGAACAAGCACAGACCCTCCTGGCCATTCCTTTCCTGCACCCCATGGTGTTCAGCTCCACACCCAAGTGAGAATACCCTGCTCCACCCACCCATGCAGCAACTAGAAATCTGTACCCCAGTTTAAGTCATTCATAGACTAATGCTTTTACAAGTCTGCTTGGGTCATCTGGCCAATGGGATACCTCACTGGCCAAGGTCCAAATATGTGTCTCAAGATGATGAGGGAGATAAGAAGCAACAGGACAGAAATATGCCTTAATCTTGCAGGTTTCCTCCAAGAAATTTAGTAATCAAAGCATATTTTACTAGAGAGATATTATCATATCCATTGTCAGTTTGCTTCGGAGAAAACTTTGAGCCCTCAAAGATCAAGTGATGAACATGCTATGTTTTAGAATATGAATTTTAGTAAAAGACAGTCAGAGAGATGCAACTTAAGTTTTCTCAGTAGCAAGAAGCTAATGGAAATACTTCAAACGTTATCTCAGTTGCCAGGCACTGTGACAAGTAATACCTTCTTTGAAGGATAGTTTACACATACGGGTCACTATTATTACCTATTCAGAGCTTAGACCACAGACTGATTTTAATTATTAAGGAAGAATTCCACAAGAAACCAATGTTTGAAACACATAGGACATTACAGATCAAAGATACTCTGAGATTTGTCTGCTAGCAATTTGGTACATGGTATGTAATGAACACCAACATATACTGGTGTGCCTCTTGGGACTTATAGTTTTGGGCAGATAATATTTTAGAGTAACAGATTACTGCAGTTTGCATAACATTCTTTTACAAACCCAACTGGCAAGCCCCTATACACTTGAGGATTAAATGCCTTCCGCAAACTCCTCCTTCACGTTGATTCAACAAGTATTTAATGTAAATGTAGGAAGGTGGTACAGAGTGGAGGTCAGGAGTCAGGCTCTGGTACCACACAGACCAATTTCAAATCTAGCTGCATGACTTTGGGCAAAATACTTAACTTCTCTGTCCCTAAACTTCCTCATCTCTAAAATATGGTAATAATACCCGATTCACAGCACTGTTATAGGGATTAAAGGGGATAATATGGGTAATGCTTAGAACGATACCTAATTCCATGGAAAGTGCTCGGGAAACATAGTTAGCAGTTATTTTTATTATTGCCTAGTATGTGTTAGTATATATTACCTACATGTGTTAGGTGCTCCTGCTACTGCTAGAACATTCATTTCCCATCAGGATGCATATACTTTGTGGCTTTATCGGATTCCACTTTGCCCAGATAAGCAGTGGCGTAGCAACTCTGGAATATTAAGCACCAAAATAAGAAACCTAGAATTTCACTCAATGTATCCATTAATCTCCTTAAATCCACAATCCATAGATGTAAGGATTATCCTAAAGCAGGACGATACTTAACTCATTTCACATCCTACAATCTTCTGTAGAGCCCAGGAAAGTCAGAGGCTGGAGGAGAGGCATCAGCAAAATTTAAATTATTTCCTAAACCTTAAGCTTTAAGAGCTATTGTGTTCTGCTCTAGGGACTGTTTTCCTCCCTACATCACTTAGCTCCCCCCCCACCTCATTTTCAAATTCTCTTTATTTCCAAATCAGAATACTCACAATTACTGTTCTTTTTAAAAAGCACGGATATGAGTGCTTCAGCAAAAATAGCTGCCAATAGACTTTAAAAGATGTTATTCACTTTAATACACCATGACTAATTGGGGAAAACAGGAAACAAGCACATTAGGATTACATCTGCCGGCCTGTGACCATTCACTGGCACTCTGGCAACACATTAAGCAGAATCTCACAGTATTGGGTAATAAGCAAAAAAATTCCTTTGCTTGGTGGCAATCTCTATGGACATCATTTTAAGCAGGAGGGAGGGGAGCTTTTTACTCACTCACTCTAAACTAAATAATACCATCCATCACTTCTGAATACATTGTTTTTATTAAAGAAAAAGTATTGGAATCAGGACAGAAGCACATGGGGCTGCCAGATCCATTTCCCACTATAATGTGCATCGTATTTTAAGGGTTTTCTTAGCAGAGGTGGCATCTGGGAATTATTGTGGGAAAAATTAAAATACTAGGAAGCAAAAGGGGTACTGGGTAGTATGTTCAAACTGAATGATAGAGAAGTACTCTGCTTTCTGGGAAAGGTGAAAAATTTTCTTAATGCAAAGTCAAACAATATGAAACAGATCTTTATTCTACTACTCCAATACGCAAGTCCTATAGTGGAAGCTATGGAGGAAATCAAGGAAATACAGTTCTTTGCCTTCATGGATATTCTAATATAGCGGGAGAGAGAAAACATGAGTTTGAAAGTTAATTGACGTTGGGCAGTTAGTGTTGAGTTGTCCATGAGTAGAGTTAACAAGTGGAGCCTTTGCATAGCGGATGTCGGGAAAGCATCTCACCTGGGAGCTGGTGTCCATGCCCATGTGCTCTCCACATATATGCTTTCCCTTCTGGGACCAAAGCTGATTTTACTCACCAGAAGTTTGGCTTTTCTTCTTAGAATGTGATGAAAGATTTCCACCCCAGAGATGCTTACTTGGGATTTTCTTTAGGGCCTATGTGTACCTTGCAAATAGTGGAAAGGAGCACATGAGGATTACGAAACAGGCTATAGTTTTCACCTCTAGTTTGCTTGATCTATAAAATACGAATGTCAGTTGTTTTACTTGAAAGATTCCAGAGGTAAATAAGGCTATCTTTAAAACATCCCACACTCATGTATTTTAATTTGGTTGTTCTGTGATAAATCCTATTGTGCTTACAATTCTATTGTGCCAGAAAAGTTGTGGCTGACGGAGGCGCAATGGTAAGAGCTGAGTCTTTGGATTCCTTGACATTGATTTCTAGATCTCAGGCTCTCAGTTTCCACATACAATTTTCACAGGGTTTCTAAATTTAAAATGGCATAATAATTTAAAAAAATCTCTTTCCCATAAGTATGAATATATAATTGATCTAATTACTACCCTATTATAACTTTCCAAGCACCTGTTTGCCAAACACCAAATAGCTTAAACCAGACACTTTATAAACGTGAGGTACCCCCGTAAGCTGAACAGTGCACGTTCTCACAGAATATTTAGCCGTTTTATACTAGCCCACCTGTCTCCTGAAAGTATCACCTCGAATGAGTACTGATACCAATTTGGGAAATAAAATCAATGAATAATAACATCTCTGGATTAGCAATTCCTCCATTTATTAATCTAATGTAGTAGAACAGAAGCTTCATCCCAGTATTCCCTTTCTTCAGTTTCTTACACACAATTTAGCAGCTCAGCATTTATGTCACTGAGAGGATACAGAACTCAAGAAATTGTTGATCCACGCTAGACCTAAAGGAAGAAACTATTTGCTATAAGAACGTGGCGGATCTACCATAAACCCTATCCAAGAGAAGCATTCCTCTGGCTCATGCTGGACACATAGCAATGAAAATTTAAAGCAAAATTAAGGGGGCACAGCCACACTTAAAAACAAGGTAAGTTTCTCCGTGGACTGAATTTTGAGCTGAAATGTACACCACTGGGTAGAGACTGGAGTGGCCTACTGGCCTGAGGACTAGATACAGACTACAGTGATCTGATATACACAGGCTCAGAGAGAACAGGAACTAAAAGCCCTTCACTTGCACAAGTCAATGGATGCAGGATCACTACATGAAAGAGCAGCTGGGACGGCCAACCCTGTTAGCAAGCAGAGGCTGAAAATGCTGTGACCGCCGCCCAGGACTATAATCACTGCTTGACGGGGGAAGAGGGACAAAGCAGAGCTGCCAGGCACCCAACCTAGTTCTAGATTTAAACTCTCAGACTTAGGAAGAGAATTCCTAGCAGTCATAAGAAGACCTACTTCTCAATGGTTGACCCCAGAAGGACAGAAGGAGATAACTACAAACATTTGTGGCAAGGAGAGGTGATCTTAAGGAAATGGAAAAAAAAAAAACCCAAATAACAACAAAAACCCAACAAAAAAAACCAAACCAAAACTTCCACCTAAGATAAACTTGCAAAGAAAAGGCATAATAAAGTACCAAAGTGAACGCGATCAGTGCCCCAAATATAACAACAACAAATATAGGTCAAGTTCTACAGAAGAGGTAGAACGTGAACCAGACTTACAGGAATAAGTTTTGGAACAGTAGAAGAGGAAGGGGCATTTTGGAAAGGAGAAACAACATATGCAAAATCATGGAAGTTGAACATGGAATGGTGCTTGGTTTCTGGGAAGCACTGGAGGGTTGATGAGAAAAGAGGGACTGTGGGAGAGGGAGACATGCTTTATAAATTAAGATGGAGCCAAGCCATGGTGACGCCTAAGTTCCAGGAAGAGGAGCTGAATTTGCTTTGTGAACAATGGGAGCAGGATGACAATGTGATGAACAAAAAGTAACAGCAGGGCTTCCCTGGTGGCGCAGTGGTTGAGAGTCCGCCTGACGATGCAGGGGACGCGGGTTCGTGCCCCGGTCCGGGAAGATCCCACATGCCGCGGAGCGGCTGGGCCCGTGAGCCATGGCCGCTGAGCCTGCGCGTCTGGAGCCTGTGCTCCGCAACGGGAGAGGCCACAACAGTGAGAGGCCCGCGTACCGCAAAAAAAAAAAAAAAAAAAAGTAACAGCATTACACAGATGGAGAAGACGGGGAATGTGGAGGTCATCAGACATTTGGGGAGGTGACGAGAGTGTTAAATGATGATGTGTGTGACATAATGATACAATAAAAATGGAAAGAGATTTTGTTTTTAATTTTTATTTTATATTGGAGTATAGTTGATTAACAATGTTGTGTTAGTTTCAGGTGTACGCAAAGTGATTCAGTTTTTTTCAAAATGTTTTCCCATTTAGGTTATTACAGAATATTGAGCAGAGTTCCCTGTGCTGTACAGTAGGTCCTTGCTGATTATCTATTTTAAATATAGCAGTGTGTATTATACATGTCAATCCCAAACTGCCAATCTATCCCTACCCCCTTCCCTCCTGGTAACCATAGGTTCATTTGGAAAGATGTTTCATAGGTAGATTTTGTAAGTAACAGACTGCATTAGCCCCCAGGGATAAACAAGAGGGAAATTTTAAACATTTTAAGTCTGGGAGGCTGGTGCCACTAAAGCAATGGTGAAAATTAGAAAAGGCATTCTCTCCGGAATAAAAAAAAAAATCTAATTTAGTCACGTCGTCTTTTTACATTCTTATTTTATTTTTATTACCTATTTAAAATATTCTAAGCAGGATGATGGGGAAAACATGGGATGCCTAAGTCCCCCATCATCAAGACTTAACAAATGTTTACATTTGTTAGATAATTTTTAAGAAACAAAGTGTTGCAAATACAACTACAGACCAACATCTCCATCACATTTCCCTCCCTCTTCCCCCAGAGGCAACCACTGTCCTTAAGTGGGTGTTGTTATCCTTCAGCTGTGGAGGTTTTTATACTTTTCCTACAGTTGAATGTTCCTATAATATATAGTATTGTTTTGTGTGCCTTAAAAATCACATAAAATCATTCTGCATATTTCTTTGCAACTTAAACTTTTTTTCTCACTATTATGCTTTGAACATGTATTCATGCTGATACAAGTAGTCTTGGTTTACTGATATATCATAGTCGAAGGAAAACAGATATACTGCAGGTCAGGTGAGAGGTTGGAAGCGTAGGTGTTGATTTGAAGCCTATAAAACTATAGGGAATAATTGAATGATGAGTACGGTTTTCCAGGCTAGGGGGGAGGCATCCACTAGACTCAGTTCTTTGGTGCAAAGACCCCATATTTCATTTATCTTTGAAAGCCCCATAGCACTAATCATGATGCAATACTCAGTAAATGTTTGTTGAATGAATAAAGGAATGGATGGATGAATAAACAACTTCTGTTTTTGCTACAGAACATACAAATGCACAGCTTGGAAACTGGCAACCACGTGCAAAATCTGAGTTAGAAGTGAATTTCGTTTGCCAACACAGTATTTTTTAAACAGAAGCAACATTTTAAAATTGGGAGGTTTCCTATTAAAAAAACAGATTCCTGGCTTTTATCACAAAAATCTAAATATCTGACAATACCAGGCTTGTACTTCTGCCTGGCAGCGATCAAGGTGAGGAGCTGCAGCCACCGTTAAACAGGCCATATGTTCCCAAGGTGACACCACCACTGCCTTCCCATTGCCACTGTGACACCAAGGTCAACTGTCAGTTAACATGGATTACTGCTTGAACTGTTGTTTGCAAATTTTTCATTGTATCCTAGCCTCCAAGAAAGGGAAAAATACAGATGGACGGAGAGGGCCCAGTATTTCATGCAGATTGGAGAGAACATATTTCTTTGCAAACGTAAAGACTGTGCCCTTAGGTGTTTAACACACCAACAGTGTGTCCAGGTCAGTCTGGGTCATGCAGGATGGCACTTATATATTTATTTATTTATTTATTTATTATTTATTTATTTAGCTGTACGCGGGCCTCTCACTGTTACCCGTGTCCCCTGCATCGGCAGGCGGACTTGCAACCACTGTGCCACCACGGAAGTCCTATTTATTTATTAAATAGCTATGAAACGCCTGGCTCTTGTCAGCATTTCCGTTTGCAACCCAGTTCTCTCCTCTCAGATTCTTTTAGGAATGCAGTATTTACAAAAGACACTTTCTCTTCAGCTTTTTAGTGTTTAGTCTCATGGGGTTTTCAACCCAATAGAAACTCCTAATAATCTGGAAACCTTCCTATTCTCTATTTTCTCTACTAGAATGACCCAGTAGCACCAATCATGACTCTGGCAGTACATACAATATTTCTAAAAGTTGAAATTATAGTTTGATTTTGATTTAAATAAGAAAATATGGGAGTTGTTCCTTTCAACTCTAGTCTAGCATTGCCAGTTGTAGGGAATTAATCAAAAGGTTAGATTTGCCTCGTCAAGTTGTCATTTTTAATGATGTGAGACAACTCTCTAATGACCATTTCTCCATCAAAGAGGCATTACCAGCAAGGGTCCTGAGAGGAGAAACATGATGAACTGTCAGCATGTGGTGTGATCCCCCGGAGAAGTCCCTCTCAGACTTCAAGAGGACCCCACGCAAAGTTGAACATTTCTGTCTTTGGGGGTTGCTTTGGTGCCTAATCCTCATAGCTGGACAGAAAACAGCATCAGGAAAGGTGGTGAGGACATGCAGGCTATGTCTTTAAGTGAGGTGTCTTTGTGGCTGAAAATCCAAGCTTTACTCCAACCTTCTGCTCAAATGAAGTAAAGTCCTTTCAGGTCCTTCCCATCAATAGAAGATTATTTTTATTGAGCTAATGATCTTTGATTAGAAGATAATTTTTCCCAGGCTTAAAAATAGAGGACATCTGACTCTGGTTAGAGAAGCAGATTCTAAAAGCTGCACCATCCCCCCTCCTCTGTTTAGATGGGTTTGAGCTGGTTTATTTCCAGCTACAACAGGTTTCCTTTTCACTGCATTTAAAGATCCCTCAACCCCACATGTACCAAACTGCCATGACAATTAATAAAACCTTCTTAGCTGGATAAGAGAAAGACAATACACAAAGCATGATAGCCATACTGTCTTCCAGACAACAGGAGGGACTTTATCTTACGTGATTTTAAAGTTTACTCTTAAATACTTGAAAAAGTGGGCTTCCCTGGTGGCGCAGCGGTTGAGAGTCCGCCTGCCGATGCAGGGGATGCGGGTTCATGCCCCGGTCTGGGAAGATCCCACATGCCGCGGAGCAGCTGGGCCCATGAGCCATGGCTACTGAGCCTGCGCGTCCGGAGCCTGTGCTCCGCAACGGGAGAGGCCACAACAGTGAGAGGCCCGCGTACCGCAAAAAAAAAAAAAAAAAAAAAAAAAAAGAATGGCATGTGAAATACTTGAAAAAGTTATTTGTTTGGGGGATTTAACTTAAATTTTGGTTCTTACAGAACCAAAGATATTTTAAATTTCATAAGTGAATAGTTTACTGTCTTCTCTCACCCTTAGAAGGTAATTCCTTCCTCATAAACCCTTAGGAAGGCAAATTCTCAAGTTTAAAATGTACTTATTAGTGAAATTAATGGTACACAATGATTTCAATAGTTAACAAACAACATACATGATGAAGAATGTTTATTCGATTGACATGTTAATGCCAGAAAAACCCCAGAGAGGTAGCGACAAAAGGAATCAATAAGGTAAGTCAGAAAGAGAAAAACAAATATCGTATATTAACTGAACCTAGAAAAATGGTACAGATGAACCGGTTTGCAGGGCAGAAATAGAGACACAGATGTAGAGAACAAACGTATGGACACCAAGGGGGGAAAGTGGAGGGGGTGGTGGTGGTGGGATGAATTGGGCGATTGGGACTGACATGTATACACTAATGTGTATAAAACTGATGACTAATAAGAACCTGCTGTATAAAAAAAAAAGTTGTTAAACCACAGCTCATCCTAATTAAAAAAAAAAGGAATCAATAAGAACAATGGGAACAATGCACAGGATTATTGCTACTATTAATTAGCAAATTACTTTGAGAACTTAATGCAGTCTATGCTGACCGTGGATCTAGATGAGGGCTGTCTTTGCAGCTAGGAACGGTCCTAATAAAAATGAAGAAATGCCTAGAAAGTAAAGTATGGTACTAAGTAAGCTTGAATCCTTGTATTCTTGTCATCTGTACCTTTTTAGAGATCTCAGGGGTGTGACTGCATATGGAGATGATAAGCAATCAGCTTAAAATCCCTATTTAAAAAGTAGCTCCTCAACTCTTTGCTTTGCTTACTTTACTCAACTCTTACTCTGCTCTAACAATATTGTCCTCTCGGTGAGCCTCACATGCCAAGCTCATTCCTACCTCAGGGCCTTTGCACTTGCTGTTCCCTCTGTGCAGAACATTCTTCCCCCAGATAATCACATGGCTCTCAGGTGTTGGCCCAGATATTATCTCATCAGAGGCCATCCCTGATGAGATGACATCCCCCATCTCACTTAGTGCCTTGCCCCTTACTCTCTACCCCTATGTCCTCCTTTAACTTCTGCATAACAC
Source organism: Aethalodelphis obliquidens (assembly GCF_003676395.1). Taxonomy (NCBI): domain Eukaryota; kingdom Metazoa; phylum Chordata; class Mammalia; order Artiodactyla; family Delphinidae; genus Aethalodelphis; species Aethalodelphis obliquidens. The sequence continues at coordinate 15,102,528 of NW_020837952.1, forward strand.
TGAGAGTGTGCATTTATTCGTGTATTTGTTTATTGTCTGACTTTACCATTAAAAGTAGCCTCCATAGTTTAAGAGCAACACTTGTTTTGTGCACTGTGGTGTGAATACCCACCACTCACAGCTTTATCTGACATTTGGGTGCTCAATAAATATTTGTGAAGGAATGAATGAAGCTGTCACTGTACATTCCTTTTTGAAAACTTTATTTCCTTCAAAACAAAACATTTAAAAGCTACACTTCCACATGCATGTAATATAGTGTCACACAATCCTTGAGGATGTGACTATTAATGTATTATTTTTAGTTTATAGGTTACTGAAAAAGGACATGTCTCAGTATAGATTCTAATTTAACATAAACTATATATATACACTGAACTCAATCTAAGAGAACAATTCTTTTCCCTTTCAAATGGTTGTTCATTCTGACAGTGTATCTAGTATGTCCTCTAAAAATGGACATTTAAAAGATACATTTCTTGAAGGACCCAGTTGTACCATGTACCCACTAGAGGCTCAATAACTATTAACTCGTGGTGAATTGTTGCTATGTAATGTAAACTCTCTCCAGTGGAAGATAAAAAGAAGTTCTACCTGGATTTTAGTCCATAAAAATGGTATCTTACAGTACAAACTCCACAAATATATCTCAAGTTAACACATAGGTTCTACACACAAAATAAACAAAGGATTGTTTTTCTATTAAAAGATTCTGTTTGCTGTACAAAGATAGCCATCGAAATAAATCAATGCTCATGCTTCTCTAGAGAGAAAACTAAACTATCTATTGTTTTCCATGATTCTCATGTTGGTGTCTACACTGCATACAATTCAACAGCCTCAGCCCAACTCTTCTCTGGTGAACTGTTGGCCATCGTTAAGGATAAGGAGTCAATAATGTGTCCTTATTAGAATTTTCTTCATATATCTTAAAACCTTAGTTAATGCTGTTAAAAAAACTCCACAGAAAGCAAACTTATGGCTACCAAAATGGAAAGCAAGGGGGAGGGATAAATTAGGAGTTTGGGATTAGCAGATACAAACTACTATATATAAAAGAGATAAACAACAAGGATAACAAGGACCTACTGTATAGCACAGGGAATTATATTCAGTATCCTGTAATAAACCGTAATGGAAAAGAATATGAAAAAAGTACACACACACACACACCTGAATCACTTTGCTGTACACCAGAAACTAATACAAAATTGTAAATCAACTATACTTCAATTAAAAACAAATAAAAAAAACTAATCTCTAGCACTCATACCCTAAAATAAAAGCTAAATAGTAAATAATGAAATCAATATCGTAACATACCACCCATTAAAATGATGTGCCTACGCAGTCAAATGATTAGCAGCATCTTAATATTAGAAGAGCTATCAAATTGTTTCTATGTCACAGAACAACGTTTAATGTTATTTGAGGCTAGGAAGAAAAATGATTACACCCGTGAACTATCCTCTTATTGATATTTTAAGTCAAGGACCTATTCCTCAGCTAATGACCTAGTCTCAATTGACTATCAGTAATCCAGGGTCTATTATTAAAACTACGTATATGGTACAGTTATAACATTTCAAATGTTAATATTTCATGGGAACATAACACTACACCATATTTATATAATATTTTACATAGCACTTTTACATACATTTCTCATAAGTCATTTTTAGCCCACTATTTCATTTCACTAACACATTTCTGTTTTGGGGGGAGATGTGTGAACAGAAAATAAGTTACTAATTTAATATCAATTTCATCTCATTTATTTATATATTTATTGATTGCCTGATATGTTCTAGGCATTTTGCCTGGTGCTGGAGATACTGAGAGGAGTAAGATATGGGCTGTGCCCATTACAGTATTGACGGCTTAAGTATGGAAAAAAATAAATGTATTTTTGCACAGCATCAAATAAATTTGTGTGTGCATGTTTGTATGTGCATATATGCGTATTCATGTATATATGTTATATGTATACAAATTATACATATGTATTACATATATACAAATATATATTACAGATAACACATGCATATATCTTCTGATCTATGTAAGTCACTAGTTATACTCTGAAGACACATAAATACTGAAGTTGGAAGGGATGCTATAATTTTTAGGAAAATACAAGTTAAAATACGCAGATATATGGTGGCTTTCCTAGAAACACAGAAATATGCTCAGTGCCCAGCTGTGATGAAGGATCCATGACCTTATAGAAATTAAGAATATTTGGGGAAAAATGCCTTCTATAGAGTAATCTCAAAGCAGAATTATTTTTATGAATAGGGATCAATCTATGTAGCTGATTTGAACTTCCTATGCTAAAATGCTAAACAGCAGCCCACCAGAGAGTTCAAAGTTCTGTCCCTAGAGATCTGAGTCTTCAGGAGATTTTGCTCATCTAGAATTTCCAATGAAAAAGGTCAAGTGCTGGAGCGTTCAAACCACCAAAGTCCCTTGGAGTTAATCTCTCAAAGCAGAGACTACTTCTCTCTAAAACAAACAAACAAACAAAAAAACTAGCTCTGAAAGCTAGGTCCTGTGAAAATAAAACCCTGGTTAGATTCTGGAAAAATAGGGGAGGTGGCAAAGAAACCAAAACAAACCATACCTACTACGATTTTTCAATTTGACTTGGGGACAGACAGTCCAGTCTAGGAAATTCATCAGAGTCTTCATTAAAATCTCAGATGGACTTCATTTGAATATCAGACACCATATAATATACATTTTACACTCTGGATTGTCTAGAATTTCACCAAAGTAATGAAAAAGATAACTGAAACATTTTCTTTTCCCCAAACTAATATTTTTGAGTCCTCATTTAGTTTTTTTTTAAATTAATTAATTAATTTATTTATTTATATTTGGCTGTGTTGGGTCTTCGTTTCTGTGTGAGGGCTTTCTCCAGTTGTGGCGAGCAGGGGGCCACTCTTCATCGCGGTGCGCGGGCCTCTCACTGTCGCGGCCTCTCTTGTTGCGGAGCACAGGCTCCTGACACGCAGGCTCAGTAGTTGTGGCTCACGGGCCTAGTTGCCCCGTGGCATGTGGGATCTTCCCAGACCAGGGTTCGAACCCGTGTCCCCTGCATTGGCAGGCAGATTCTCAACCACTGTGCCACCAGGGAAGCCCCCTCATTTAGTTTTATTTTAAGCATCACTAAAAAGCACCCTCTCAAGGCTTTACAATGACCAGTGTCCTATTTATACAATTATCAATCCACTTTTTTCCATCTCTGCCCTTAAGAGATTTTAAATAAAATGATTAATTCATCCTCAAATTAATCTTTAGCACTTAATATAAGTATTTTAAGATTTCACCATATGTATCAGTTGAACAGTGAAATTTGGGGCATGTAAGGTTTAGATAAAGCAAAATCTTTTCTTCCCCATCAACAACACTGTAGCCTTTCCCACTCCGGGTTCAGTGAGAGAATTAAGCCCTAATATTCTAAGGTGTCCATACCCCTGCACATGTAGAATGACAGTAATTGTGTATCATCCTAGTAAGGATTAAGAAAATAACCACTTAAAATATTTTCTGTCTTCTGTGTTTCAAATGAGGAGCTAGGCTGAGAAGATCCAGATTCACTCCATGTAAAATGTCCTTCTGGAGAGGTTTCCCTTCTAACCATGGCTGACCAATATCTACTCATCTTGATGGCCCCTTTGTTATTTGTCAGTTCACTGTCTGCTGAAGTCAGGAATCCTGCTTCCTCCCTCTCCCTCTTCTTTACCAGGTTCCCTGTCCATTTCCCCACTCTACCCTCCCACCGAAAGTCTGTACAGTATGGAGGAAATCATGCATAAACTGTTTAACTTCAAAATCTTTTCAGTGCAGCATATTCCTTTGGGGGCAGGAGAAGGGTCCTAGTAAGTTTCTGTGAACAATTTTGGCTGACAAGAGTTGAAGGTCTTGTGCGTTGTCATCTGAGTTATAATGTCCCCAGGAGGAAGAGTAGAAGCACATCTTTCTTTAGATGGTTGGGTGAATTATTTCATGATGCTTTTCCCACATTTTATAGTTTACAGGCCTGTCTCTTCCTAAAATTTGGTTAAAACAAACCAAAAAACAAACAAACCCAAACCTTTTTTATTAATTTTTTATTGAGGGAACATTGGTTTATAACAACGTATGTTTTATGTGCATAACATTATATTTCGACTTCTATATACACTACAGCACGCTTACTACCAAAAGTTAGTTTCCACTCATCACCATACAGTTGACCCCCTTTACCCATTTCACCCTCCCCCATTCCCCTCTGATAACTACAGCTCTGTTCTCTCTATCTACATGTTTGTTGTGGTTTGGTTTGGTTTGTTCATCTGTTTTTTTGTTGTTGTTGTTTGTTTTTTATATTCCACATAAGAGTGAAATAATATGGTATTTGTCTTTCTCCATCAGACTTACTTCACTTAGCATAATACCTTTAAGGTCCATTTCTGTTGCTGCAAATGGCAAGATTTTATTTTTTTATAACTGAGTAATATTCCATTGTGTATATATATTCCACATCTTCTTTATCCATTCATCCACTGATGGCCACTTAGGTTGTTACCATATCTTGGCTATTATAAATAATGCTGTGGTGAACATAGGGATGCATATATCTTTTCGAATTAGTGTTTTCATATTCTTTGGATAAATACCCAGAAATGGGATACCTGGATCATATGGTAGTTCTATGCTTAATTTTTTGAGGAACTGCCATACTGTTCTCCATAGTGGCTGCACCAACATTCTCACCAAGAGTGTATGAAGGATCCCTTTTCTCCACATCCTTGCCAACACCTGTTATTTCTTTCTCCAAAAACCTCTTTTAAAAATTTCTATCACTTGCCTAAATGTTGAAAAAGATCTCAGAAAAATACCTTTTCCTCCAAGAATTATTACAGTTCTGTCCCATGTGCCTGTGTCTTTTCTATCAGGCCACTTACTGTAATGACTTTCTTGGCACAAAATTCCTTCCTGGTGGGCTCTCCTTTCAAAGTAGGAAACCATCTTATATTTCATTCAAAGTGCAAAACTAGGGCTTCCCTGGTGGCGCAGTGGTTGGGAATCTGCCTGCCAACGCAGGGGACACGGGTTTGAGCTCTGGTCCGGGAAGATCCCACATGCCTCGGAGCAACTAAGCTCGTGCGCCACAGCTACTGAGCCTGCGAGCCACAACTACTGAAGCCCGCATGCCTAGAGCCCGTGCTCCATAACAAGAGAAGCCACTGCAATGAGAAGCCCGCGCACCGCAACGAAGAGTAGCCCCCACTCGCCACAACTAGAGAAAGCCCGCATGCAGCAACGAAGACCCAACGCAGCCAAAAATAAATAAATGGATAAATTTATTAAAAAAAAAGAAACAAAGTGCAAAATTATGACTCATTTTCTTCATAAAAACAAAGAAAAATGGTAAGTCTGGGTTCCTCAATCTACTACCTTGCATTAAGGAGTCACTCTTCCGTTGCTGATTACTGTTCTCCCCTTGCTTTACCACACTGAGACGAGGTAAGACTTTTTGTCGTGTTCATTGATCTTTTTTGCCTTTGATTCCATAAACAGAACTATCTGTGAGTCAAGCTGTACACTCTTGGATTAAAGTCCAAGCTATTAATGCTTTTTCAAAGGGTATACCATAATACCACTGTCAGAATCAGCACGGATAAGAACGCTTGTCTGACAGATCAAATTCTAATTCTAAATGGTGTGGCATCTTCCTTCCTGTTAACCTTTATCAAGGTAAGTTGATAACATCTGAGCTCCATTAGAATTATGCCCACAGATTCTATCACACTGAAAGCTGACCATATGCCATTGTTATCAGGATATACTGATTAATTCTGCTATAAAGAATTTGGCATTCTCTAATATATAAATGAAAAATTGAAACTCCACCCCAAAGTGTACTCATTCAACTCTCTGGGTGGAGGGCATACTTTGTAGAGAACTCAGTTTGCCAGGTTCCTTAGGAAGTAGCTGCAGTAAAAACTAGACAGTGTCTGGGGGTCATCTGCCTCTTTCATTGGGTGGCCAGTTTGTAACAGTGCCTTTTAAATGTTATGAATCGAATCATTTCTTTTGTGCTTCATGGCACAGATCTTAGAGGTTTCCTAGAATTGAGTTGAAATGATTTGACAGATTCAAAATGCAGACAGCTCTGCACTTTGGAGGAACGGGGGGTGGGTGTGTGCATCATCTAGCTGCAGACAACCCTGCAGTTTATTTCCGTGTAAAAATAGAGGAGTATGTCTAGGAAAGACTTTGTCAGGGTCCTAAGTTTTTGTTAACAGGACACAAACTTTGTTTTCTATACTTTTGAACTCTGTATCCTATGGGTCTAATTTTATACATGATACCAGAGAATACTGGCACTTGAGGCAATTCTCAGAAAATTCATCCTCCAGTACTTGCCAAAAATGTATCTGAAACAACTAGTTTTCACAGCTCTTATCACTGGTGCTTGTATGCTTGCTGCCTTCCAACCTGTACTAGGTAAACTCATGTCTCCCAAACTCTGGTATCTGCAGTATCAGTGTTACTTGAAGAAAGGTCCTGTCATTAAATAAACTGGGGGAAAAACTGGGTTAAACGCAAGTAATTAGCTTTACTTTCTATTGAACTTCTAAGGCTCTTTAATATGCTAGGATAGTTTTGAGTCTACAAAAGGGAGATTACAGTTTGCTGCATTTTCGAAGACAATTTAACCCATTTTTTGGTGAAGTAACTATTAACATCGAGCATAATTAATTTTCTAAAGAACACAGGTTGGGAAACTCTCCAGAAATCAATATGTCCCGACTCTACTACCTGCATTTCCTAAAGAAATTACTTCCCTGCATTATGATATAATATGATGCTCTTGGCTTTTATAGTGAGTCAATAAGAGTTTTTCAAATAACTTTTCTATCTTTTTGCCATAACATAATTATAGCATCTATCACACCTTAGACAAACATTCATAGTGTACGTTCCTTCCAGAATTTGTTGCCAGGTACCGATTATCTCTCCAGGTTTTTAAATGGGCAATGAGACTTACAACCACAATAAGAGCTTCCCCTGCCCCCAACTGCTAGGGAGCTCAAACTCAAATATATGTACCTTAATCTTATACCAAATATATTCTGGGTTGCTGAGAATTTTTCTTTCTAAATAATGTTTTATGTCTTTCATATTATAATTGGGTATCTTGATGCTTAGGTTATATCATCATAACTGGTTTAATAAATTCCACCCTAATAAATGCAGTGAAGAATATCAAGTTTGAAGATTTAACTGAGATAAATTATACAGAATATCTAGTTCAGTATCTCAATAATGGTAAACATGAAATAAATGGCAGCTATGATTATTATTGTGAATATTACTTTTGTTTTGTCTTTCTCTTTTTAATGTTATGGTAGAGAAAAGATAAAAAGTAAAAATTTCCTTCCTCATTATTTCTCATTCTCATCCCCATTCCTCAATGGGAAACATTTTTTTAATTGTTTCAGTTTCCAAACTTCTGAAACTACCAAGATAAATGTTACCATTTCTTCATTTATCATTTTAAAACAGTGTTTGTCAATGTTGTCTGTGAAAGAGGGAAATGTGCACCGTCCACTCCTCCCTCTTCCTCTCACATTGGTAGTTCTATTAGATATATTTATGAAGTATAAACAGTGTACTCTTCAACTTCGGGATTTTTAAAATAAACTTTTTATCGTACACACAAAGTGCATGAAGTAAAAGTGAACAGCCACATGAGTTTTCACAAAGTAAACACACCCATGTAACCACAGCCCAGATGAAGATACAGACCTCTACCAGTGTCCGATCAATTTCCTTCCTGTCTCCACCATTATCTTGATTTCTAACCTCATAGTTTGATTTTGAGTGTTTTTCAACCTTTTAGTAAATGAATCGTATACTTTTTCATGTTTAGCCTCTTTCACTCAAAATTATGCTAGTGAGATTCATGAATTTTATTGAATGGAGCAGTAGTGTCTTCTTTCTAATTACATATAGTATGCCATTGAATACCATAATATATGTAGCCATTCTATTGTTAAAGGATATCTGGGTTGTTTCTAGCCTTATACTAATACTAATGCAACAGCCATTCTTGTGCAAGTCTTGAATCATATATTTATGCATTTTTGTTGGGTGTAAAACTAGGAGTGGACTTGCTGGCCTAGATAATATGTAGCAGTTACACTTCAGTAGACATCACCAGTTTTCCAAAAGTGATTGTACTAAATTTTACTTCCCTGAGAAGTGCATGAAATGTTCAGTTGCCTCACATCCACGTCAACATTTCACAGCGCCAGACTTTCTGTGGTCTTTTTGTTTCCTTAACATGTTAACTTCACATAATACCTTAAGATATATTCCACATAAATTGAGGAAATTAGCAGCCCTATATTTCCTTGCATTTCTCTCTTCTCCATAAACCTCCAAGCTTATTAGGTATATAATTATCTTTTTTTTTTTTGCGCTACGCGAGCCTCCCACCACTGCGGCCCCTCCCGCCGCTGAGCACAGGCTCCGGTCGCACAGGCCCAGCGGCCACGGCCCACGGGCCCAGCCTCCCGGACCGGGGCACGAACCCGCGCCCCCCCGCATCGGCAGGCGGACCCCTAACCACTGCGCCACCAGGGAAGCCCCTATAATTATCTTTATATTACAAAACTTTATAGCATTTACATTCTCTTCCCTAATTGTAATTTAGTTTTGTGTTTTCTCTGTACAGCTAGACTATAAAAATTAAAAATCCAATAAATGACAATTATAAAATTACGATTATATAAATATTCATTGCAAAATAAAATAATGTGATGGACTCCCTAAAGCAGGGGATGCAGGTTTCTTTGTTTTTTTTTTTTTTGGTTTCGGGGACATGGTGGGGGGGTTGTCTGGCGGTGGCCGTGGTGTCTCGTGTGGTGGCCGGCCCGGCGCCCACCAAGGGCCCCGCGTCACGGGCCGGTAGCGCCGAGGCCCGCGGGCTGAGAGCGTGTTGGTCGGTGTCGGGGCGTCGGCGAGCGTGGGGCGCTCCTCCCCCCCGCCTCGCCCGCCTCCCCCTCTCCAGGTACCTAGCGCGTCCGGGCGCGGAGGTTTAAAGACCCATGGGGCGTCGCCCGTCTGCCTTGGGGTCTGGGAGGTCGGGCCCGCGGGGAGTCGGGAATCCCCTCCCTTCTCCCCCCAGACTCCGCTTCCCCCCGCCCCCCACCACGGGGCCGAAGCGCCGCGCCGCACGCCACTGGTCCTCCCCGCCGCGGCCGTCGAGAGGGGGATCCCCGGCGGCCATGGTGCGGGCCGGGGCCGTGTGCCGCGCGCGTGCGCGCCCGCGTCCCTGGTGGGGCGGGGGAGGGGGGGAGAACATCAGCATATTTTTTTATCAGGATACAATTCAAGCCACAGTAGGCTCCAATCAGCAAAATCGTCAGTCACTGAAATTCAAAGAGCTAGGGTTGCAGTCCCCAGAGGTAGAAGCAACTTTTCTACCGCAACTCCTAGGAGAACCCCCCTGACACTATTGGGATGGGAAGTACATGCCTGTAATATACCAATTCCTACTATACATGAGATGTAGAAGCAGCCAAAAAAAGTACATTGAGTTGGTCCAAACTTCTCTCACCTACTGTGACCCCATGAACCCTAGCCTAACTGCGTTAGCTATATTTGGACACCTCCTCTCCCATGGAAGCAAGAAGGTTGGCATTTTGGGTGCCAGAACCAATAGAGTTATAAAAGTTTAAAACCCTCTCTCCATGCCGTAGTTCAGAGTGTATATGGCCTTTGATCCTCCTTGGGACCAGAGAGACCACGAATCCTCCTTATCCTTCAAGCAGATGAAATTGGAATAGAAGGGGAGTGAGAGTCCAGTGGGTGAAGAGGGACAACACAGCTTCACATTGGTAAGCATGGCACATTTGTTTTCAGTTTCAGCTGTCAATCACTCAGGGTTCAACCAAATGAACTTTTCTTTTTTTTTTTTTACAGCAGCTTCTTATTAGACATCAATTTTATACACATCAGTGTATACATGTCAATCCCAATCGCCCAATTCATCCCAACACCACCACCCCCACCCCGCTGCTTTCCCCCCTTGGTGTCCATACGTTTGTTCTCTACATCTGTGTCTCAGTTTCTGCCCTGCAAACCAGTTCATCTGTACCATTTTTCTAGGTTCCACATATATGCGTTAGTATACGATATTTCTTTTTCTCTTTCTGACTTCTTCACTCTGTATGACGGTCTCTAGGTCCATCCACGTCTCTACAAATGACCCAATTTCGTTCCTTTTTATGGCTGAATAATACTCCATTGTACATATGTACCACATCTTCTTTATCCATTCGTCTGTCGATGGGCATTTAGGTTGCTTCAATGATCTGGTTATTGTAAGTAGTGCTGTAATGAACATTGGGGTGCATGTCTCTTTTTGAATTATGGTTTTCTCTGGGTATATGCCCAGTAGTGGGATTGCTAGGTCATATGATAATTCTATTTTTAGTTTTTTAAGGAACCTCCATACTGTTCTCCATAGTGGCTGTATCAATTGACATTCCCACCAACAGTGCAAGAGGGTTCCCTTTCCTCCACACCCTCTCCAGCATTTATTGTTTGTAGATTTTCTGATGATGCCCATTCTAACTGGTGTGAGGTGATACCTCATTGTAGTTTTGATTTGCATTTCTCTAATACTTAGTGATGTTGAGCAGCTTTTCATGTGCTTCTTGGCCATCTGTATGTCTTCTTTGGAGAAATGTCTGTTTAGGTCTTCCTCCCATTTTTTGATTGGGTTGTTTGTTTTATTGATACTGAGCTGCATGAGCTGTTTGTATATTTTGGAGATTAATCCTTTGTCCGTTGATTCGTTTGCAAATATTTTCTCCCATCTGAGGGTTGTCTTTTCATCTTGTTTATAGTTTCCTTTGCTATGCAAAAGCTTTTAAGTTTCATTAGGTACCATTTGTTTATTTTTGTTTTATTTCCATTACTCTAGAGGTGGATAAAAAAGATCTTGCTGTGACTTATGTCAAAGAGTGCTCTTCCTATGTTTTCCTCTAAGAGTTTTACAGTGTCCGGTCTTACATTTAGGTCTCTAATCTATTTTGAGTTTATCTTTGTGTATGGTGTTAGGGAGTGTTCTAATTTCATTCATTTACATGTAGCTGTCCAGTTTTCCCAGCACCACTTATTGAAGAGACTGTCTTTTCTCCATTGTATATCCTTGCCTCCTTTGTCATAGATTAGTTGACCATAGGTGTGTGGGTTTATCTCTGGGCTTTCTATCTTGTTCCATTGATCTATGTTTCTGTTTTTGCGCCAGTACCATACTGTCTTGATTACTGTAGCTTTGTAGTATAGTCTGAAGTCAGGGAGTCTGATTCCTCCAGCTCTGTTTTTTTCACTCAAGACTCTTTGGCTATTCGGGGTCTTTTGTGTCACCATACAAATTTTAAGATTTTTTGTTCTAGCTCCGTAAAAAGTGCCATTGGTAATTTCACAGGGATTGCATTGAATCAATAGATTGCTTTGGGTAGTATAGTCATTTTCACAGTATTGATTCTTCCAATCCAAGAACATGGTATATCTCTCCATCTGTTTGTATCATCTTTAATTTCTTTAGAGACAGAGATACATATACATATACCTATTTTTTCTTTGCTTAAGTATCTCAGCAAGTTTTTTCTAAAAGTGCTCAGTGGCTTTTTTGTAAAAGTGCACGTTGGATATAAATCATCTGAATCATTGTATGCCTAAATATATCTTTATTTTATGCTCACCCTTGATTGACAGTTCTAGTTTTAAAAGCACACCTCCTCAAAACGTTGAAAGCATTGAGAAAATCTTCTAGAATCTAGTGTTAATAAAAAGTCTGATACCAAGTTGACTCTCATTCCTTTATAGGAAGTCTATATTTATTTCTCTTGAGAAACTCTTAGGATCTTCTCTTTTTCATAATGTCCTAGGATTTCAAAAGAATTTGTCTAGGTCTTTCTTCAGTCTTCTTGCTTAGGGCTCAGTGGGCCTTTTCAATCTGAAAACTTTCTTTTGTTCCAGGAACTTATATCAATCGTATCCATTATAACTTCTTTTTCTCTCTGCTCTCCCAATGTCTTTTTGGGTTGCTGCTATGTCTTTCCAATTGATCTTCTATGTACTTACTTTTAAAAAAGATCTTCCTTCTTTTTTTTTTTTTTTGGCTGTACTGTGCAGCATGTGGGATCTTAGTTCCCCAACCAGGATCGAACCCGTGCCCCCTGCAGTGGAAGTGTGAAGTCTTAAGCACTGGACTGCCAGGGAAGTCCCTGTAGTCATATTTTTATATTCTAACAATTCTGCATATATTTTTCCCCCTTATCATTATAGCTGGTCTTGTTTTATGTATGTAATATTACACCTTCTTGAATGTTTCTGAGGTTAATAATTAGAATGTTTAAAAGTGTATCTTTTGTTCTTGAATCACCTCTCCTTTCCTCAAGTTAGTGGTTAGCCCTCAAATGTCAGTCATTATCAGTTTACATTTATTAATAGAAAACTAAGTTGCTAATAGAAGTAGCTAGTGCAAATTATATAGATATATTTCTTCAATCAACCTTTCCTCGGAATGACAGGATGTGAAAACTGGCAGGCTTTACCTGAAGGTCTCGGGCTGGGAACAGACAGTAAGGTAAACAGGCATGTTATACCTGACTATTCCTCACTAACTTCATGCCAAAATGAAGAGGGTTTTACTCTGAGGGTCATCATCACTACATATCCAGGAACATCTTAAAAGTCTGGTTTTCTAGTTTTAGATTAGGGGACAATACTATAATGGAAGGTGATTAAAGGGGAGTGGGGTTGACTTTCCCAAGTGTTTCATCCTTCAAAAAAAAATCACATTATTTTCTACTCCCTTCTTCTTCCTGATCTCCCAAATTTTGTCCTGGACTGTAATGTCTGCTTTGGTTTATCTACTTTCCATCTTTCAGAAATTTCTGAAAATCTCTGGTCTCTTGATATCCATCCATTACTTCCATTTTTAGAACTGCCCTTTTTGCTTTCATGTTGACGTTTGGGATGTAGCTGAGGGAAAGTTTTCTGGTCAGTGTGATTTGAGCCCCTAATCCTTATACAGATTTTAACATTCGGGAGGCATACATCTAAAACAAATAAATATCGTCAACATAAAAATATCATTAGGAATTAATACTCTTGGAAACTCTTTTGATTCTGAGACTTTATAACTGAATTTTCACAGTTTATGAACCCAACTTACCAACAAAGCATTTAGAAAACAAAGGCAATAAATGAACTTCACTTCGATCTATATGAGGTCCCCTAGCTTTATAGAATGGGAAAAATTCAATTCAATCAGAAACTCTGTGGGGTCCTAAATATTCCCCAGATGGAATTCAGTTGGGAATTTGGTCATGCAGAATTCAACAACAGTTTGTCCTTCAGCCTCCAGCCCCTAGGTGCTGTTCCTGGCCTCCTGCCAAGGAGGAGGATGTCGAACACCCCTCTTGTTAGGAGGGCAACTGGGAAATCAGCAGGTATTAGAGGATGCTGACGCTCCTTGGAATAGTCCTGGTGCTTACTTCCTCATGTGATGTGAAAACCTCAAAGAGTATTTTCAAATATCAAGAGCTCTGGAGAAAAGCAAGGAGCTAACTGAAACATTCCAAGTCCAAAATGAACACGTGAGATTGTTTAATCCAAGAGACCTTTAGAAATGAACACCATCCCTTCAACAGGGCATATTCTTTGCGCCAAATACTGTGTATTTGCTGGGGATATAAGGATAAGTAAAGCATGTATATTAATTTCAAGGAATTCATAGTCTGATGGTTGTATACAGATAAACGGACAATCACAATTCCACTTGGAAAGCACAAGGAAAGACATCTACACATGTTTTATGAATACGTAGAGCACAGGTACCTATTCAGTGGTATGTTGGTACCTGTTTAACAACTGGCTCTCTGGGGCTTATGGGGAAGCCTTGATTTATTGCGTGTGCCAACTTCCATGGTGTAAACACACCATAGCCAATTTCAAGCTATTAATGTGATGTCACTGACTGTGGAATTGGGGAGAAATGTACAGTAGCACACCATTATATGGTATTTCCACCATACTGATACACTAGACCTTAAGAGTACAGAGAATAAAATGTTGTAAAATAATAATTAGGCAATGATTGGGAAGTGATGAAGTTTGAGCATGTATTACCTTTGTTTTTAATATAATTTATTTAACCATAAGTTTATATAAAATGATGTTTAATAACATATATGTTTAACAACTGGCTCACAAAACTCTCGAAAATTTAACCACTGGCTCTTTTAAGCTAGTATAAGCTGGCTTCAGCATGCAACTACCCCTATCTGGGGGCTGGGGTGACAAATGAGGGTGGAATCCTTTACTGTAAGTAGGTCTACGTCAGAATTCATTAAACAATCACCTTCTGCTTAGTGGGGAGGGGAGGGGAGAAATTAGCTCCTGGGATAGTAAAGACAGAAAAACCACATGGAAATAAAACATTCCTTTCCATCCCTATCTGGACATTCCTTCTAGTTTATGCTGATGTGGACCACCAAGTGGGGGGAGGGGTGCACTTGATCAATGGTCCACTCAACAAAATGATCCAAAGGAAATCCTAAAGGAGCAGTGGTGCTCATAACTCGGCACGGAGCTGGGGGACCAGGATTTGTTGAGGCTGTGCTGGTATTCTGGGGAACGTGAGCGAATCTGCTTATCAAAATGTGTACGCTCAACTGTTACCACCCATATATCAGGCTGCTTTTGATTGCAAGTGACTGAAAAAAACCTGGCTGTCATTAGCTTAGGTGTTGGGGAAAATTATTGGCTAATATAACGGAAGAAGTCTAGGGCAGAGATCAGAGCTCACTTAAGGTAGTTCTTGACCAGAGGCTCAGGTGATGATACTGGGACCTGATGTCTCTTTCTTTTGGCTCCATTTCCATTTTCAGATGTTCTCTGCCTGCAAGGTCACAGGAAGTTGAATCTGCTCAATTTCTCCCTCCCAGCAGTTGAACAAAATCCCGGGCTTATCTCTGGCAGAAACATGTCTGATTCCCAAGGACCAGTGTGATGTCCCCATGGGGCTCCCTAAATGGTTAGGTTGGTGGCTCCCAAATGCACCTGCAAAGCAGAAACACCTGGGAAATTTTTAAAAATTCCCAAGCGTAGACCACAGCCCCAGTCAATTAAATCATAGGCTCTGGGGTTGACACAGGTGATTTTTAAGCTCCCAGGTGATTCCAATGCATAGACAAATTTAGAAACCCCTACATTAGGAGCTCATAAGAATATGAGTTATTAGAATCTCCTTCTAGTTTATTAAGAAAGTTGAGTTAGGTTAACTTTCTTAGTGTCTACCTCAAAAGCTTTCTTCCTGTGCTGTACCATCTCCATGACGAAGGCATTCCTCTTGCTGGCCCAGGCTGGTCCCCATCTGCATCTGGCTCTCACTCCTTCTCACCTTGCCTTGCTCTGGAATCATCTCTCCTCTGATTCGCATCTTAAAGTTTCACCTCTCTACAAGCTCTTTCCTCTAAACCTAAAAAACTGCCTACATCTCTATCTCATAATACCCTTCCCTATTCCCTGTGATCCCACCCTCCACCCCTAGAGGTTACTCCCAGGCCATAGCCTCGCCTTCAGTGTCCACCTTGGAAGAGTGGTGTGTACTCACGACCTTCAGGTGTGCCTGAAGCCCTTATAATCTGGTTGTGGACATCACTACTCTGCTGAAACTGTTCTCTCAAAGGTCAATGATGACCCACTTAAAAAGCTGAAAGGCTCTTCATTTTTCACTCTCCTTCTCACTGAAGGCTGCTCTCTCTCTCTCTCCTGTATGAAATATTATCCTTGCTTCACTTTTTGGATATTATGGCATCCAAATGCTGCCTCCCTCACTGTTTGTCTTTCTGCCTTTGAGAACACATATGGGCTATGTATTCCAAACACATTTCTGCCACCTTTGTTAGCTTTAAAAAGCCTTTGAGAACACATGTGAGGTACATATCCCGAACACATTTCTCAGGAGATGTGTGTCAGGAGATTTTAGAGTGAAAATATACTGAGGCAAGGCAACAATTTAGAACACAAAGGATTCTTTTCCCTTATAGGTTATTATGAAATATTGAGTATAGTTCCCTGTGTTACACAGTAGGTCCTTGTTGGTTATCTATTTTATATATTATAGTGTGTATATGTTACTCCCAAACTCCTAATTTATCTCTCTCTCCCTTCCCTTTGGGTTACATAAGTTTATTTTCTATGTTTGTGGGCCTATTTCTGTTCTATATATAATTTCATTTGTATCATATGATCCTGCAATCCCACTCCTGGGCATATGTCTGGAGAAAACCATAATTCAAGACGATATATACACCCCAATGTTCACTACAGCACTATTTACAATAGCCAAGACATGGAAGCAACCTAAACGTCCATCGACAGATGAATGACTAAAGAAGATGTGGTACCTATATACAATGGAATATTACTCAGCCATAAAAAAGAATGAAACAGTGCCATTTGCAGCAACATGGATGGACCTAGAGATTATCACACTGAGGTAAGCCAGACAGAGAAAGACAGGTATCATATGATATTGCTTATATGTGGAATCTAAAAGAAAATGATACAAAGCAATTCTTTAAAGATACTCAACACCATCATTTATTTGAGTGAAAATGTGGAAACAAACTAGGGTGATATGTTAAGTACGGTAATCCACATAATGGAATACTACAGAGTCAGTAACATCTTATGACAACAGTGTGCTAACACACACAAGTGGGTAGAATTTTAAGAAGAAAATGTAGGGCAAAGATATGTGTTCACATATAGTATAACTTCAACTCTTACTAAAAAGCACATAGAGGGCTTCCCTGGTGGCACAGTGGTTGAGAATCCACCTGCCAATGCAGGGGACACGGGTTCAAGCCCTGGTCCAGGAAGATCCCACATGCCACGGAGCAACTAAGCCCGTGCGCCACAACTGCTGAGCCTGCGTGCTGTAGCTTCCAAAGCCCACGTGCCTAGAGCCCGTGTTCCGCAACAAGGGAAGCCACTGCAGTGAGAAGCCCGCGCACCGCAACGAAGAGTAGCCCCCGCTCGCCACAACTAGAGAAAGCCCGCGCACAGCAACGAAGACCCAATGCAGCCAAAACTAAAAACATAAAGTAAAAAAATTTTTTAAAAAAGAAAAAGAAGAAAAAAGCACATAGAATAGGATAAATTGCAAATCACCTTGCCCCCGACACCAGGTTCCAGGTTTCCATTATAACACCGGCAATGTATTTTTAGTGACATGACGTTAGATATTACCTTTTCTCCTAATTCATCTTTGCTTTGAAAACTGGGTAGAAAATTTACTCAGTACAAATTTTAATTACTGTGCTTTCTTCATATGTTCAGCTGTTTAATAATCTAGTTTGAATTATTAATAAGAATTAATAACAGTAGTTCTTACTATTGTAATAACAAATTAATACTTTTTCTCATTTTCTAATAGCCTGAGAAGGTTTGTCTGAATTTAGGTGGTTACCACTGACTTGAGAAATATGAGACCATTTTGTTTCAATTGCTTTTTTAATGGCAAGGTCAAAGTTTCTCTTTGCATTTGAAAGGTGAAGTAACATCCTTCAAGAAGCTAAGCGTGCATGGCTTTTCTTTGAGATACATGTGGTGCTGAAACTTTAAAGTAATTACCAAACAAATTTTGCAACAATATATCTTCTTCTGTAGATGTAGAAGGCACAGATGATTAATTTTTAGGTGAACATATAATTTTCATGCATATGGGCAGAATAATGCCAAGAGACTGAATAAAAGAGAGAAAAAGGAGAAGGATCTAATCATTGACTGCTCCCTTATATTCCTAGAAATTTTCAGAATACATATTTTGCCTTCTCTCGAATTACCAAAAATATGTTTTCTGTCAGAATAAAGTAAATTGACTAAGGTAGAGATTCAAATCAATTGCAGTAGAAAATTAGAATGAAACAATTTTCTTATAGCTAACATGAGCATAAAGCCATATAAAAGCTTTTGCATATGATTTTTAATTTATAGATGAGGAAACTGAGGTTTAATGGGGAGGTTCAGTTCTTTTTTATGGCCACACAGGTAAAAACAGAAGAGCTGGGACAAGATCACACGTCATCTCACTTCTAAGTCAATTCTGTTGCCCCTATACCATGTAGAACACTGAGGGATTAGGGATGTATTACCCTGGTTGATTTCCCTTTAATATTCTGGGTGAGCAGGTATCAATCTATAGTTCTCATCCCCTTTTCCTACTCTAGAAAAAGTGGGGCAAAAATGAAACATTGGGTCTCATTTTCCCAAAGTGAGAATGCCTATCCTGAATTGGAATTCCTTTTCTCAGTAACGAACCAGCTTTTCCTCTCTGAACAGCCACAATCGTATCAGAGAGTCTGGACTCCTGTTCATAGGAGGTTGTATGAAGGATAGCCAGTTACTCCATCAGAAGGATGCATGGCTTCTGGAAGGAGGAAAAGCATTTCCAGCATGCAATTCCCATCCAAGAAGATGGGGGAGAAATAAACCCGCAACTATGACAAGCCTAGCCAGTTTTACAAAAGGAAAGCTTCAGACCACTAGGAGTAATGTGGTCCAAGCCGCTGTTCCATGTAAACTCCCTCAGAGCACTGGACGAGGAACACAGCAAGAAATGCATCACCGTCCCCTCAGGTAGCAGCACTTGTGGGGGAACAGCAAGACTTGCCTGAGATCCAGTTGCAGAATTCTCCTAGTCAAGTGGGGTCTCTCCATTTGTGAGACAAATATGCTCGTGTCCTAGCAACAGATGACACTTCAACAAAATAAGACAACCTTATTTTGTGCAACAACTTTTAAGGGCACGGAATTTTTAAAAGTTTATAGGCTGGAATGATGAATGAGTAAACTAGCTTCGAGGGGATGAAATTAAGAGGTAGAGGCAAAGGAGAAAGGATATGTTTTCAGGTGAGATGTGAAAAGGGATGGAAAGTTAATGAGGTAGAGAGATACAGTCAAGCTCTTCCAGATGGCAGGATCTGAGAGAGGAGGACAGCGTGGGTTAGCAGGAGAAATGGGGATGGGGAAATGCAAGTAATGAGGTCCAGCAGGGAGAAAGATCATTCTTAACCCAGATGATAATCAATTCTGAATCATATCACGGAGTGGATGAGGACTCATCAGAGGAGAATGCCAGAGGATCTGGGAGACTAGACACAGACAGATGGCGAAGTGCAGAGGGACCTGAGCAGAAAATTCAAAGCCATCAAAAGCGGAGCAATCGCATTCAGAACAATGACACTGACCTCAATGGCTGATATAGAATTCCTCGGATTAAAAGAATATTGCAGAAGGGAAGACATAGGAAATATTTTTCCTCTTCCATCAAGACCAAAAAAAAAAAAAATTAAATGTACTGTTGAAATTGATGGAGATTACACATAGAAGATGAATTTCTGAATAGAAAAAGTTTTAAACATTGGATGAGTGTCCAAGAGTTTAAAAAGACTCAGAGGTCACTTAAATAGTCCTTTGAAAGGTTATCAGACACATCATGAGATTGTTCTTATTGAAGAGAATTAAGAATACGATTGCTGGCTGCTTAAAATGGTTGAGTTGCAGTTCCATTAGGAGACAAGTCCTAGATTAATGTCTGACCTTCCCTTTCAAGCACGATGATTCCATGCTGGTGGGGGGGACGTGTAAGGAGCAGAGACCGAGAGGAAGTCCCTTTTAATCCTGCTCAGCGCCAGTGGATAAAGTGAGGCCCAGGAATGCCCAGGCAGCAGGAGAGGAGAGAGGATACCCAGGCTGGGAGGGGTAATCAGGAAGGAGAAAGAAAGAGTGCAGAGCAGGGGGCAGTGGGATGACAGCCACAAGCTCAGATGCCCCACTGAGACTCAGGTCAACAGGGCTGCCTGTAGTAAGCTAATGGGAAAGGGACAGGGAACGTTCATTCTATTCTAGGCCATATGTGTGTCTGGGAAGAGAGAGGAAGACAAGGCAAGTAGAAAATAAAATGAGGGAATTCTGGTGGTGCAGTGGTTGAGAATCTGCCTGCCAATGCAGGGGACATGGGTTCGAGCCCTGGTCAGGGAAGATCCCACATGCCTCAGAGCAACTAAGCCCATGCGCCACAACTACTGCGCCTGCGCTCTAGAGCCCGCGAGCCACAACTACTGAGCTTGTGCGCTGCAACTACTGAAGCCTGCGTACCTAGAGCCTGTGCTCTGCAACAAGAGAATCCACCTCAACAAGAAGCCCACGCATCGCAACAAAGAGTAGCCCCCGATCTCCTGCAATTAGAGAAAGCCTGTGTGAAGCAACTGAGACCCAATGCAACCAAAAATAAATAAAATTTAAAAAAAAAAGGAAAATAAAATGACACTTAGGCCAGCTATGATAAATGATTTTGAAATCTATACTAAAGTGAAGGCAGAGATTTTTTGGACATGAGTCCTGAGCCACTAAAGAGAAGATGGGGAGATAAAATGAATAGAGACCAAAAACAAGAGGTGACCAGAGCCGCATGCTCCCTGTGGAGTGTCAGTAAATATTAGCTGGCTGATGTTGACTTTGGTAGACAGAGGAAAGCTTGAGAAGGAAGAATGCCATTACCAGTGGAGCATGGAAGTTCCGATCTCCCAACTAAAAACAGTGGCACCGGGCTTTCCTGGTGGCGCAGTGGTTGAGGGTCCACCTGCTGATGCAGGGGACACGGGTTCGTGTCCCGGTCCGGGAAGATCCCACGTGCCGCGGAGCGGCTGGGCCCGTGAGCCACGGCTGCTGAGCCTGCGCGTCCGGAGCCTGTGCTCCACAACGGGAGAGGCCACAACAGTGAGAGGCCTGCGTACCGAAAAAAAAGAAAAAAAAAACAAAAAACAGTGGCACCTGAGAAAGAAGTGGGGTCACACCAGTTATCACACAGAAGATGATTCTTTGCAGAGGACGCCAACCAATTTCAAGGAGAATAAAATGACACAAACATGACGTGAGAAAAAGAACCATGGCTGCAGAAGCTGTGAAAATATATTCCCTTCCCCAGGAACACATTCACTTCTCTTAAGGTACTGTAACTCCTGGCAAAGAAAGCAGGCTCTCAGAGGTAAGCAGTTGTGAAGGTAGGTGCCAAGAAGCCTAGCTTGAATTGCTCAAGAAAATTCCTTTGTTCGATGTGCCTGGAAAGCTGAGAAAATATTATTTTTGGATTTGGCTCCAACGCTAGGTAATCAGTAGACAGTCTCATTGTGGCGTTAGAACAGAGGCAGAAGACAGCATCTCTTCTCTAGATTTCATTATTAGATGTAAAAGAATACTTTTGACAGTTTTGGTCTCTTAGTGGCCCAAAGTTCCTATCTTAACTGTAGGACCAGGCCTTTTAAGAAAAGGTTATTTTCTTGTTCTTGATCTACCTTGGTAGGAGGTCCATAAGGCAAACAAATTGAAACAGTCACGGGAAGGCTTAATAAGAAAACAGACCCAATTCCCAAGTCTGAAAAGTACTAAGGCCACGTAAAATACGTTCTGCCATAAACCTGCGGGTCATGCTTCTATGCAGGGTGACCAAAGGATTTGTCTGTAAAGTGTACATTTTATAGATCTTTAAAAATCATTTCACAAATAAAGAACAATTTATTTACTGTTAAAAATATATTGATTTTAAAATGCTTGATACCCTTACAAAGTGTCCCAGCCCAGGATTTCAGTACAAAAATGGCAGTGTCTGGCACACACAGTAGATGCTCAACAGATATTTGTTAAATGGACAATAGATGAATGAATGAAGAAACCTAAAACACAAGTAAACTACTAAGAATTTGTGTGTGTGTGTGTAGAAAATAGTTTATCTTTAATTGCATCCTTTTCTCTTTAAGAGAATCAAAAAGATATTATAATTGCCATATTGTTTTTTCTTGTGGGTGACGTCAACCACAAATAGCAAAGTAGTCTCAGAAACACAAAGCAAATCTTCCCTGCCCCTCCTAAGAGGTGGGCAAGGTTCTAGCCACAAGGGGTCCAATAAGGAACTTGAAGCATTTGCTAAAAACTCACAGAAACTTCAAAAGTCCTACCACTTTCAACTAGGCAAATCTAATTCCTTTTAATAGACAAGTTGCAGGGCACTGGGGTAGATATCTGGAGGAGGGGTATTAGGTGAAGCCTTCAATGGGTATAAAGAAATATGTGCCTTTGGGGGTTGAGAGTGAGGGTGTGGGAGCTGTGTGAGGAGGGGGACAAGGCAGGAAAGAAACTTCATCCAAGTGCGTATGTGCACATTACTCCTCACCCCCCAGGAAAAAAACCCCAAAGAAGGGTAATTTAAGATTGTAATTACATATAGTTCTTGGTTTCACTACTACAGCGTAAGAAAAAGAGCACAATAGGTAGGGGTGGGGTGCTGGAACTCAATGTATCCAGTTTGGAACAACAGGTAGCATTGGTGGGACTTGAACTTTGTTTGACAGGACGGTAAGGAGATGACAAGGTAGGTGGAGCATTACTCAGACACATTCCTGGCCAACATCTGAACATCCAGTCAAATGCACAGAGGAACCGAATGATGGCAAATTGATTCCACATAGAGATTTTACTGCAGTCATCAATTGGCAGTCTTCAGCCAGATGCCAAAAAGAAAAGAGGCAGATATAAAGATTTGGGGGGAAAAAAGTGAAATAGCAATGACAAAGAAGGTATCAATACTTTCCTCATTTATCTAGATTTCTAAAACTATCTTAGTAAACATTTAAATCTCCTTTCACTAACGGACAGCAATGCTTCCATAAGACACAGAAAACTGGACAAAGTTTAAACATATCTGTAAAAACTAAAAATTGCTTAGGTTCACTTTCATCCTAGTATGTAGGATTTGTAAAAGAATCTCTGATACACATGAATAGAAAATATCAATTGTTTTATGGTTATAATCTAATAAGAGCATCAACTTCTTAACATCAAGATGAGTAAATGCTAAAATCAGCTAAGAACTTTTTAGAATAAGAGACCTTCTAAGTCTTAGCCCAAACCATCACATAAAAGATAGTCTGTTAATAGTGATTCATAAACAGAAATGGTACATTTGTACCAAGTGCAGAGGATAAAGTCCAAACAGAATTTACTACCCCATGCTAACAGCCTAATTTAAAATGGATAGTCTTTCCTATATTTTCCCCAAAGTACCTTTTCAAAGGACTTGCTCTGCTATCCAAACAACTTGCAAATGCATTCGGTAAGTTTGGCTGTAGTATTTATTCTCTTTCCTGTTATTGACTCAAGATCTATTCCTCACTATTTGCTTTGTGCTCATTCTTCTGCCAAATAAAATATTAATTGCATTTTTAGCTGTACTGCTGGTGATAAAAGAACTCTGATGCGTCAAGCTGAACTGATAGAAACAGCATCCATTAACATATTTATAGGTTCAGAGCTTCTGGAGCATAATTACATCCATTAATTACTTGACAGTACTCATGTTACAGGCTGAAAGAGAAAGGCATTTGCAGCTACACACTTTTACTCAGAGTGAAGTTTTTTTAAATAATACATTCTCTCTAAAGAAGATTCTATCTAAAGGAAATAAGGCAAAGAGCTCACACATCCATCCGCACCTAAGGTAAGAGTTTTAAAAACAATATTCACGGGGCTTCCCCGGTGGCGTAGCGATTGAGAGTCCGCCTGCCGATGCAGGGGACACAGGTTCGTGCCCGGTCTGGGAAGATCCCACATGCCGCGGAGGGGCTGGGCCCGTGAGCCGTGGCCGCTGAGCCTGCGCGTCCGGAGCCTGTGCTCCGCAATGGGAGAGGCCACAACAGTGAGAGGCCCGCGTACCGCAAAAAAACAAAAACATTCACTAACTTTGCAAAAGAACGCTCACGAAGTAAATGGGATGGCATACGGAGAGTGATTTCAAAGAAAAGTATATTTAAAATATTACGGAGAGATTTAATGAATATTTTAGAGTTCTAAGAGAGACAATCACAAACCAGGAATTCTTGAAGGGAGAATACAAAGCAATGGTTTTTTACTTTCAAATAAACTTCTTCAAACAGCACATAAGACCAAAGCATTTCAAATTACCTACATTTCTGAACATGCAATTCTAAAAAAACCCCAAAAAACTAACGCTGTCCCGGGAAAAAGCTCGTGAGATGTCAAAAATTAACAGAATAAACAATGATTCTGTGCATTCGTCAGCTGTGCGGGTCCTGAAGCTGCCAGCTGCATTTAGCACGTGTGTCATGGAAAGGACAGCAACACACACATGAATTTTCTTGCCCAGTTAATCAGCATGCAAAATGACAGGTTCCCAGGATAACTTCAGCACCGAACGCAAACGCATTTTCTTTTCAGCAATGAATGAAGTTGCTAAGAAAACACACACACACACACACACACACACACACACACACACACACACACAC